>NW_026635046.1:0-1492 GCF_028554395.1 Pezoporus wallicus | reverse complement strand
ATTTCCGGGGTCCCTCCGGGGCTGCCCCCGCTCCGCCCGGCCCGGCCCGGCCGCACCTCCGCGATCCGCTGCCGCAGCTGCTCCATGTGCTCCCGCTGCCGCTCCCGCTTCTTCATGAGCTGCAGGGCCCGGCCCGCCTCGCTGGCGGCGCCCTTGTACTGGGCCATGGCGGACACCGGGCACCGGCACCGGGGGAGGCCGCGGGCGGAACCGGGCCCAGGCCCGGAGCGGCGGCTGCGAGCGGCCGCTACCACCGGAGGCACAGGCGGAAGTGAGAGGGAAACCGGGAAGTGTCGGGGAGGGAGACGGAGCTCCGCCCCCCCAGCACGCTCCGCTCCCCAATTGGAGAACGCCCTCCCGTTGGCTCTCTCTCTCTCTCTCTCTCTCTCTCTCTCTCTCTCTCTCTCTCTCTCTCTCTCTCTCTCTCTCTCTCTCTCTCTCTCTCTCTCTCTCTCTCTCTCTCTCTCTCTCTCTCTCTCTCTCTCTCTCTCTCTCTCTCTCTCTCTCTCTCTCTCTCTCTCTCTCTCTCCGTTTGGCTCCGCCTTTCCGCTTAGCCCCGCCCCTCCTGTTTTTCGCCTGATTCCTCCCCCTCTCCTTAGCTCCGCCCACCGCTGAACCCCGCCCTTTTTTATTGGCTCCCGCCCCTTTTGACTCCGCCCCCTCCGCTTGCTCCTCCCTTCCCCTTGTTCCCCCCCTCCCTCCGCCCCCCTCCCCATCCCTTGGAGGCAGCAGCCGCTATAGGGCAGCCATGGGGCAGGCACTACGGGGCAGTCACTATGGGTCAGCTGCAACGGGGCAGCCATGGGGCACCCACAATGAGACAGGCGCAATGGGGCAGCCATGGGGCAGGCGCTATGGGGCACTCACCATGGGTCAGATGCAACGGGGCAGCCATGGGGCACCGCAATGGGACAGGCGCTATGGGGCAGCCATGGGGCACGTTTATTGTCCAGCAACATACAACGAAGGCAATAAATAGGGGCAGGACGGGATGGGTGCGATAAGAGGGGGACCCCCCGCTACGGTGCAGGGGGTGTTGGGGGGGGCAGGCCTCTGGCTATGGGGCAGAAGATGGAAAACCCCCGTCTGGGGTGGCTCAGGAAGCAGCGTGGGGCAGGAACCTGACCCGCTATGGGGCAGCCCCGTAAGTGCCAGAAACCCCCAGGCCCCCCCGGCAATGGTTATGGGGAGGGGTTTGCCCCATAGCCGTGGCTCACTCCCCGGAGGGCACGGGCAGGGGGGGCCCGCGGGGGTCGTCGAAGCGATCCATGGGGCGCAGGCGCAGGAGCAGGGCCCCCCCATAGCAGAGCCCCCCCAGCAGCAGCGCCCCCGTCACCAGCCCCATCCAGGTCCCCGGCGAGAAGAAGGCGGCGCAGTCGCTCGCCCCCCCGAAGACCCCCCCGGAGACGTTGAAGGCTTGAACCTGGGTGGGGGGAGCCCCAATATTAGAGGGGGGTCCCCCCCGTAGAATCCTCCCTTCCTCCTCCTCCCC
>NW_026635045.1:0-1447 GCF_028554395.1 Pezoporus wallicus | reverse complement strand
CATTTGGCTGATACCTTTGAAATTTTTAAAATGAGAGGAAACTGTTGAAGAAAAAGAAATATAATGTACAAATTAGCAGAAAATACAATGAAAAAGAAAGAAATTAGGATACAACATCCCATTTATTTTAGGTAACACAGTAATGAAGCCCTGTATGGGAATGGAAAGAAGTAGGCACAAATCTTTCAGAGACTATTCCATTCAAGATATTGAAACCACTACTCTAATTTTTCTGATAACAACTTTCTCATCCTCACCTATGAACAAAATAGTCCTTTGAAAGACTAAATCAACAATAATGCTGTGTATTTGCAAAGTCTTTGAACACACCCTCTCAGTCACTGAAAACCACTATCCAACTGCCGGTCATTATTCTTAAGATTTAATACAAGTATAATTCATGTAGATGTTCCATATGTGCAACCTCTATGATCCAAGCAGACAAACCAGGAAGTGACTAAATCTCATTAAATGTCACTCAGAAATTAAATAAAGTCTATTGTGTTTGTCTGACTCCAGAGAAAATGTTTTGCTTCAAAAGAATTGCAATTTCACAGCAGAACTCAATACCTTACCTCTTTCATATAAATCTATCTTTTAAACAAGCTTCTTTACATATATTTAAAATACTGTTAAGCAAATTAAAAAATGTAGAGATAAACTGTGCTGTATTTGAGATGTTTGTTGCCCGGAAGGACAGGGGCTTCCGGGTGGAACTCGTTTTCTTGGCCGGTGGTATCGTATTCTCTTCCCTTGTTATTTTCCCTTATCATTGTTTTAGCTGATAGTAGCGGTGGTGATTTGTTGCTGGACTGTTCTTGTCTCAACCCGTAGGAGTTGCACTCTCTCGATCCTCCTCCCCGTTCCTCCGGGAGCGGGAAGGGGAGAGCCCCGGTGCAGGGAGGGGGGGGAGACGAACACGGACCTTGATTGTTGTCAGCTTGGCACCACTCACTGGGAGTGAGTGAACAAGTTACCTGACTGGGTTTAAACCACGACAGTTCTTTTTGGCGCCCAACGTGGGGCTCGAGGGGTTGAGATAAGAACAGATCTGACTGGATTGATAGTCACTCGTCACAATGCTGATTTATTGGCTCTCAAGGTTTTTCCTCTTGATCTCACAGTTTCAGTATACCATATCTTACGTCCATCCGGTATTGGCTGTATTAGTGTTTTTCAAGTGTGGGGCTTGGGCTAAGGTTTTTATCCCATTGTACTTTATGGTAATGACTTGTAATACAATAGAATCATTGATCATGAAACTGATCTGGTTTATGTTCCCAGTGTGGTCACCACCTTTATACTTTGGGAGGTATATGATGGAGGTGCTTAGCAATTACACATCTTTTTCTCCTTCTCAGGTGCTCAACCTGTGAAGGAGACATCCTTTTACCCTCCCAGTCGTCCCCCCAGACCATTTACATTTGAGAGTTTTGAATTTTTTAAA
>NW_026635044.1:0-15099 GCF_028554395.1 Pezoporus wallicus | reverse complement strand
GGATTTTTGAGGGAAAAAGCAGGATTTGTGAGGGAAAAAGCGGAATTTGTGAGGGGAAAATGGGATTTATGAAGGAAAAAGTGGGATTTGTGAGGGGAAAAGTGGGATTTGTGAGGGGGAAAGTGGGATTTGTGAGGGAAAAAGTGGGATTTGTGAGGGAAAAAGTGGGATTTGTGAGGGAAAAAGGGGGTTTTGTGAGGGAAAATGTGGGGTTTATGGGGAAAAAATGGGATTTATGCGGGAAAAAGTGGTATTTGTGAGGGAAAAAGTGGGATTAATGAGGAAAATGTGGGATTTTTGAGGGGAAAAGTGGGATTTGTGAGGGAAAAAGTGGGTTTTGTGAGGGAAAACGTGGGGTTTATGGGGGAAAAAGTGGTATTTGTGAGGGAAAAAGTGGGATTTGTGAGGGTAAAAGTGGGACTTATGAGGGATAAAAGTGGAATTGTGAGGGAAAAAGTGGAATTTGTGAGGAAATAATTGGGATTTGTGAAGAAAAAAGTGGGATTTATGAGGGGAGAAAGTGGGATTTGTGAGGGAAAAAGTGGGATTTCTGAGGGAAAAAGTGGAATTTGTGAGGGAAAAATTGGGATATGTGAGGGAAAAAGTGGGATTTGTGAGGGGAAAAGTGGGATTTATGGAGGAGAAAGTGGGATTTGTGAGGGGAAAATTGGGATTTCTGAGGGGAAAATTACGATTTGTGAGGGGAAAAGTGGGATTTGTGAGGTTAAAAGTCGGATTTATGACAGGAAAAACTGGGATTTGTGAGGGGAAAAGTGGGATTTGTGAGGGGAAAAGTGGGATTTGTGAGGGTGAAGTGGGATTTATGAAGGGAAACATGGGATTTGTGTGGGAAAAAGTGGGATTTGTGAAGGAAAAATTGGGGTTTATGGTGGAGAAAGTGGGATTTTTGAGGGAAAAAGTGGGATTTTTGAGGGAAAATTGGGATTTGTGAGGGAAAAGTGGGATTTATGGAGGAGAAAGTGGGATTTTTGAGGGAAAAAGTGGGATTTATGGAGGAGAAAATGGGATTTATGGAGGAGAAAGTGGGATTTTTGAGGGAAAATTGGGATTTTTCAGGGAAAATTGGGATTTTAAGGGAAAAAGTGGCATTTGTGAGGGGAAAAGTGGGATTTATGAGGGGAAAATGGGATTTGTGAGGGAAAAAGTGGGATTTGTGAGGGGAATAGTGGGATTTGTGTTTGGAAAAGTGGGATTTGTGAGGGAAAAAGTGGGATTTCTGAGGGAAAAAGTGGGATTTATGAGGGGAAAATTGCAATTTTTGAGGGAAAAAGTGGGATTTATGAGGGGAAAATGGGATTTGTGAGGGAAAAGGTGAGATTTGTGAGGGAAAAATGGGATTTGTGAGGGAAAAAGTGGGATTTATGCGGGGAAAAAGTGGGATTTGTGAGGGAAAAATGGGATTTGTGAGGGAAAAAGTGGGACTTACGCGGGAAAAAGTGGGATTTATGCGGGAAAAAGTGGGATTTGTGAGGGGAAAATGGGATTTGTGAGGGGAAAAGTGGGATTTGTGAGGGGAAAAGTGGCTTTTGTGAGGGGAAAAGTGGGATTTATGAAGGAAAAAAGTGGGATTTATGAAGGAAAAAAGTGGGATTTATGAAGGAAAAAAAGTGGGATTTGTGAGGGAAAAGTGGGATTTATGAATGAAAAAGTGGGATTTCTGAGGGAAAATGGGATTTATGAGGGAAAAAGTGGTATTTGTGAGGGAAAAAGTGGGATTTGTGAAGAAAAAAGTGGAATTTATGAGTTGAAAAGTGGGATTTCTGAGGGGAAAAGTGGGATTTATGAAGGAAAAATTGGGATTTGTAAGGGAAAAAATGGGATTTATGAGGGAAAAGTGGGATTTATCAGGGAAAAAGTGGGATTTGTGAGGGGAAAAGTGGGAGTTATGAAGGAGAAAGTGGGAGTTATGAGGGGAAAAACGGGATTTATGAGGGAAAAGTGGGATTTGTGAGGGAAAAGTGGGATTTAATAGAGGAAAACCCTGGTTTTAGGAGGGAAAAACAATGTGTTTGAGGCAAAAAGATGAATTTTGGGGGGAGGACAAAAACGGGGTTTAGGAAGTGAAAAGAGGGATTTAGGAGGAGAAAGAGGGTTTTTTTGTTAAAAAAGAGGGGGTTTGGGGAAGAAAAACGGGATTTAGGAAGGAAAACGGGGAACATTGTTGAGGGCACGGGGGGGTATAGAGGGGGTGAATAGAGGTGGAGTGTAGGGCGTGAATGGGGGGTGTAGAGGGGGGTATAAAGAGAAGTATAGAAGGGGTGCGTGGAGAGGGCTATGGGGCTGTAAAGAGGGGTATAGGGGGGAGCATGAAAGGGTATAGGAGATGGATAGAGAAAGTGTAAAGGGGGATATAGAGAGGGCGAATGAAGGGGGGATATGAAAGGGGGTATAGAGAGGGTGAGTAAAGGGGGGTATATAGGGGGTGTAGAAAAGGGGGGTGGAGAGGGTGCATAGGTGGGTATAGAGGGGGTAAAAGGGGTGCGTAGAGGGGGGTATAAAGAGTGGTGTAGAGGGGAATATAAAGGGATTGTGGAAGGGGTGCATAGAGGGGAGTATAAAGGGGGGTATAGAGAGGGGTAAAAGGGGTGCATAGAGATGGGTATGAAAGGGGATATAAAGGGGCGTATAAAGAGGGTATAGGGGGGATATAAAGGGAGTATGGAAGGGGTGCATAGAGGGGAATATAAAGGGGGGTATAGAATGGGGTAAGAGGGGTGCATAGAGGGGGGTATAAAGGTGTAGAGGGAGGTAAAAGGGCTTCGTAGAGGGATATAAAGGGGGGTATAGGAGGGATATAGAGGGAGTATGGAAGGGGAGCATAGAGGGGAGTATAAAGGGGGCATATAGAGAGGAGTAAAAGGGGGGCATAAAGGGAGTATAGATGGGGGTACAGAGAGGGGATCTAAAGCAGGGGTTTCATGAGGGTTATAGAGGGGGGTATGACAGGGGGTTTAGAGGGGGGATAAGGGGGGTACAGAGGGTGCGCACAGAGGGGGGCGGGGGGGTCCCTGACGCGCCCCCCTGCAGGCCCTTGGCGCGGCGCCCGCCATGTACAATGGGATCGGGCTGCCCACGCCGCGGGGCAGCGGCACCAACGGCTACGTCCAGCGCAACCTCTCGGCCCTGCGGCACAAGAAGGGGGGCGGCGGCGCCGAGCCCCCCCCCGGCGAGGAGGAGCTGCGCAGGCTGGAGGCCGGGCTGGCCAAGAGGCCCAACCCCGACATCCTGGACCACCAGCGCAAGAGGAAGGTGGAGCTGAAATGCCTGGAGCTGACCGAGCTCATGGAGGAGCAGGGGTGAGCATGGCTCCGAGAGCCTGTAGACGCCTATGGGAGCCCGCCCTATAGATACCTATGGGAGGGAGTCCTATAGACACCTATGGGAGCCCTATGGACACCTGTGGGAGCCCCTAAATACAGCTCTGTGAGGCCCTAAACACCCCTAAATACAGCTCTGAAATGCCTGGAGCTGACCGAGCTCATGGAGCAGCAGGGGTGAGCATGGCTCCGGGAGCCCTGTGGATACCTATGGGAGCCCTATGGACACCTATGGGAGCCGTATAGGCATTAATGGGACCCCCTGAACACCCCTAAATACAGCTCTGAATTGCCTGGAGCTGTCCAAGCTCATGGAGGAGCAGGGGTGAGCAGCGGGGACCCCTATGGACAGCTATGGGAGCCCTATAGACACCTGTGGGACCTCCATGTACTCCTATGGGACCCCCAAAACGTCCCTAGAACCCTCAAAATACATCTCTGAACCCCCCATGTACACCTATGGGAACCCCATAACACAGCTCTGAGTCACCAAAACTGCCCGTTTATGCCCCGAAACATATCTCTGAGACCCAGAACTCACCTCTTGAGTCCCCAAACCCTCCCTTTTGGACCCCAAAATGCACCTCTGCGACGCCCGAAATACCCCAAAGCCCCTCTCTGAGCCCCCGAATCTCCGCCCCCCCCCCCCCGGTACCCCCCAGCTCCCATTTGGAACCCCCAAACACCCCCCTTGCAACCCTGTAACACCCCCTTTGTGCCCCCAAACCCCCTTCCCACCCCTAAAACCCCCTTTTCTCTCAATCCCCCCCTTTTTGCCCCCCCCCCCCCCCAGCTACGCCGAGGGCGAGATCCAGGAGAAGGTGGCCACGTTCCGCATGATGCTGCTGGAGAAGGACGTGGCTTTGGGGGAACCCGAGCAGAAACCAACGTGAGCCCTCCCGAACTCCCCCTTACCCCCCCCCAGACCCCATAAACACCCCATTAACCCCCCCCACTTTATAGGGTGACAGAGACCCATCAGCTGGCTGAGGCCAACGAGAAGAAGAACGAGCGGCTCCGGGCGGCCTTCGGCATCAGTGACACCTATGTGGACGGCAGCTCCTTCGACCCCAGCCGCCGCGCCAAGGAGGCCCCCCCCGAGCCCCCCAACCCGGCCCCGTGAGCACTGGGGGGGAGTCACGGGGTTTGGGGGCTGGCGGTGGGGGGATTTGGGGCAGCAAAGAGGGGGGATGGGGTTCAGTAGGGTTTGGAAAGGGATTTGTGGGCTCGGGGGAATTGGGGGGGGTTGGGGTTCAGAAGGGTTTGGAAGGGGATTTGGGGGATCAGGGGGTTGGATTGAGGGGACTTTGGGGGGTTTTGGGGCAGAGGGTGGGTTTGGGGGGCTTTATGGGCGTTTGGGGGTTCAGAAGGTGGTTTTGCGGGGGGTTAAGCGAGTTTTGGAGTCTGGAGTATGGGCTTTAGGGGAGATCCGGGGGATTTTGGGGTACAGAAGAGTGAGGGGGCACAAGGTGGGTTTTGGGGGCTTTAGGGGGGCGTTGGTTTTCAGGGAGTGGTTTGGGGGGTTTAAACCCCCGTAAACCCCCTTTGGAGTCTAAAGTATGGCGTTTAGGGGAGATATGGGGGGTGTTGGGGTACACTGGGGGGTTTTGGGTGTCACTTTCTGCTGGGGGGCGTCCCCAAACCCCCCCTGACCCCCACTGGTGCTGTGCCTCCCCCCCCCCAGTGCTGTGAGGGACTCATCCAGCTCCCGCTCGCCCTCACCTAAGCAGAAGAAGAAGAAGAAGAAGAAGGATCGGGGCAGGTCAGGGGGGTTATTATGGGGTGTAGGAGTCTGTTAAGAGATGCAGGTGCTTATTATGGCACGCAGGGTGGGTTATTATGGGTTGCAAGGTGGGGTCTCATCGTTATCACCCCCTCTCCAGGTCTGCCAGTCGCTCTGGGGAGAGGAAGAAGAGCTCCAAGAAGAAGAAGCACAGGTGGGGTGCAGAGCCTCTATGGGGCAGAGCCGCTATGGGGCAGGGTTGCTACGGGGCAGCCCCTCATTTACCCCATGACCCCCCCCCCCCTTTTCCCATTCCTAGGTCTGAATCGGAGGCCAAGAAGCGGAAGCACCGGTGAGGGGGGGGTTCCTATGGGATTTAGGGAATCTGGGGGGGGGGGGGGGGTATGGGGAGTGGGAAATTGGCTTTGGGGGTGCTGTGGTAATGTCACTGATGGTGTCAATATCCCCCTCCCAGCTCTCCCAGCCCCAAAAGCAAGCACAAGGCCAAAGAGAAGAAGCGGAAGAGGTGAGAGTTGTGTACCCCCCCCCCAAAACCCCAAGCTCCCCATTGACCCTACATTGACCCCGAACAACGGGTCCCTCCCAGATCCACCTTGTGACCCCTACCCACATTATCCTCCACCTTGTCCACCCCATATCCTCTTTGTGTGCCCCCAATGACCCCATGAACCCCACTGTAACCCCCAACCCCCCATTTACCCCGCTTTACCCCCCCACCCCCCCTTTGTGCCCCTCCCTGCCCCCCAACCCCCCTTTTACCCTCCCACCTTGCCCCCCCCCTCCAACTTGTGGGCCCTCACTCCCTCCCCGTTTCCCCCCCCCACTGACCCCCCCGCTGCCCCCCCCAGATCCACCAGCGAATCGGCCTCTCAGAAGAGCCGCCGCGAGGGCCCCTCTTCCTCCCCTGCTGCCTCCTCCTCCTCCTCCGCCTCCTCCCGCAGCCGGTAAGTCCCAATCCCTCCCTTCTCTATACCCCGCCCCCGCCCCCCCACCTTGTTACCCCCCCCCCACCTTACCCCCCCCCGCACCCCCCCGCAGGTCCCGCAGCGTCACCGCCGCCACCCACCAAGACACCGAAGAGCCGGGGCCGGTCCCAGCCCCGGCACCGGCACCACCGGGCCCGGCCCCTGCACCGGAGGTGAGCCCCGGGGGGGGCGCGGCGGGACCGTGTGCGTGGGGGGGGCCCCCCCTTCCTCTCTGTACCCGCCCCCATTGACACCCCCCCGCCTTCTCTGTGTTTGCCATAGGAGCTGCCAGCGCCGTCGCTCGCCCCCGATGTCCCCATCGAGGAGCCCCAGGCACCGGCGCCGGTTGTGAGCCCCCCCCCGGCGGCACCGGCAGCGACCCCCCCATCACCAACACCAGCACCAGCACCAACCGCAGCCCCCGCAGCCGCAACCGAACCGACACCAACGGCACCCACACCAACCGCAACCGCCCCCCCCCAGCCGCCCCCCGCCGCCTCCCCAACCCCGTCCCCGCCCCCAGTTATCCCCCAGCGCCGCGCCCCCCCGTCCCCCTCCCCCTCTCCATCCCCCCCCCCCCGCCGCGCCAAGAGCCCCCCCTCGGCCGTGACGTCATCGCGCCGTGACCGCTCCCTGACCCCCCCCGCGCCGCCCCCCCCTTCCTCCTCCTCCTCCTCCAAGCGCTCCCGCGCCCGCCGTTCCCGCTCCCGATCCCGACGCCGCTCCCGCACCCCCCCCTCGCGCTCCTCCCGCCGCCGATCCCGCTCCCGCCGCCGCTCCCGCACCCCCCCTTCCTCCCGCTCCTCCCGCCGCCGCCGCTCCCGCTCCTCCCGCCGCCGCCGCTCCCGCTCCCGCACCCCGCTCTGGCGCCCCAACTCCACCAGCCCCATCCGCTGGCCCCTGCCGCGCTCCCGATCCCGCTCCCCGGCCCCGCGACGCCGCTCCCGCTCCCCCCGCGCCTGGTCCCGCTCCCGATGGGCCCGCTCCCGCTCCCGACGCCGCTCCCGCTCCGGCACGCGCCGACGCTCCCGCTCCCGACGCCGCTCCACCTCCCGCAGCCGCTCCGGTTCCTCCCCCCTGCCCCGGCGACGCCGCCGCCGCCGCTCCCGCTCCGATTCCTCCGGCAGGTCCCGGCGCGGGCGCTCCCCGTCCACCCCGCCCCGCGGCATCAAGCGGGCCCGCGCCGCCTCCCGCTCCCCATCCCGGCAGCGCCGCCGCCGCAGCTCCACGCGCTCCCCCCCGGCTCCGGCACCCACTTCCCAGCCCCAGGCCACCACCGCCGTGTCCCCCCCCAAACCCAAGCCCCCCTCCCCGGCGCCCCCCCCCGCGCGCCCCAAGTGGGTGCCCATCGCCGAGCTGCACCCGGCAGCACCGCAGCCCCCTCCCGGCTTAGCCAAGGCAGCCACCGCTCCCCCCGCAGCCCCACAAGCAGGGGAGGCCAAAGCGGCTGCACCCAAGTGGGTGCCTATCGGGGGGGGCCCTGCGCAGCCGGCACCCCCCGGCACCGAGGGAGGGGGCAGTGAGGTGCAAGGCGAAGGGAAGCCGCAGCCGGAGGCAAAAGCAGGCACCGGCGACACCAAACCGGCTCCAGTGGCAGCAGCGCAGCCCAGCCCCAAGGCGACCCCTGCAGCGGCGGCACCAGTGACCCCCCCCAAGGCTGCAGAGACCAAAGGCACCCCCGAGGCCAAAGCAGCCACGCCGGTGACCCCGGTCTCCCCAGCTCTACCCAAGGCCATGCCCGTAGTGGCACCGGTGAGCACCCCGAAGCCCGAAGCGAAGCCCGTAGCACCCAAAGCGGCGCCGAGCCCCGCAGCACCGGCCGTCACCCGGGCACCGCCACCACCGCCGCCACCACCGAGCACCCTCAAGCCAACGGCCACCCCCAAGCTGTCTCCTGGTACCCCCAACAAGCTGGGGACACCCCCGCCGCCCCCACCGGGCTTACCCAGGGCCCTGACGGCCAAGCTGCTGCCGGCGGCGCGCCTGGGGCTGCCCTCGTCACCAGTGGCGGCATCGGCGCTGCCACCCCCCCACGGGCACCGGCTCCTGGCTGGGCACAAGGTGATGGCAATGGCTCCCGCCGGTGGCACCATGGGCATCAATGGTGGGGGCACTGTCGCGGCGGCTGTTAAAGCCACTGTGGACACTGGCACCGGCACCAAGGCCACCGCTACGGACGCCGGGGCCGCCAAGGGCACCGTGGACAGCAGCACCGGCATCACCACCCCTAAGGCTGCTGTGGACACCATGAGCAGTGGCAGCGCCATTGGAGCCGCCTCCAAGGCCACCGTGGACAGCGGCACCGGCGTCACCGTCACCAAGGCCACTTGCAGTGCCGTCACGGCCACCGCCATGGCCACCAACAGTGTCACAGCCGCCAGCTCCAGTGCCACCACCAAGGCCGCTGCCGACGCCATCACCAGCGTCACCACCATGGATGTCGCCAGTGTCACCACCACCAAGGCCACCGCTGTGGCTACCGCTATGGCTGCCAGTGCCAGTGCCACCACCGTGGGCACCACCGCTGTGGCCACCTCCAAGGCCACCATGGATGCTGTCACCGGGGTCACCACCGCCGCGGCTGCCAGCGCCAGTGCAACCACCAAGGCCACCATGGATGCGGGCATCGGTGTTACCGTGGCCACCGCCGTGGGCCCTGCAACCACCAAGGCCCCTGGTGGCCCCACGGGTGCCAGCGCCACCGCGGTCGCTAGTGCCACCACCACGGCCACCAAAGGCTCTGTCACCATCACCACTGTGGATGGGGGCATCAGGTGCGCGGCTGTCAGCCCCAGTGCCACCAGTGCCGCCTGCGGTACCGTCACCACCATGGCCAGCAGCGTCACCAGTGCAAGCAGTGTCTTCAGTGGTCCCAGTGTCACCAGTGTGCTGAGCCGTCTCTCTGCAACCAGCGCCACCAGTACGACCAGTGTGCTCACCAGTCCCGGTGTCACCAGTACGACCAGCGCAACCAGCGTCACCATTGCTTCTAAGGATACCAGTGTCACCAGTGTCTTGAGTCGTCCCAGTGCGACCAGTATGACCACTGTGATCACCAGTCCTGGTGTCACCACTATGACCAGTGTCACCAGTGCAACTAGTGCTCCCAGTGTCTTCAGTGCGACCAGCATCACCAGTGTCCTGAGCCGTCCCAGCGTGACCAGTGTGCCTGCCAGTCCCAGTACCAGTGTCCTCGGTGCGACCAGTGCTCCCAGTGTCACCAGTGTCCTGAGCCGTCTCAGTGGGACAAGTGTCACCAGCGTGACCGCTATGACCAGTGCAACCAGTGTCACCGTTGCTCCTAAGGATATCAGTGCCACCAGTGCGCCCACAGGTCCCAGTGTCACCAGTGTCCTGAGCCGTCCCAGCACGACCAGTATGACCAGTGTGCCCACTGCTCCCAGTGTCACCATTACTCCTAAGGATGCCAGCGTCACCAGTGTCACCAGTGTCCTGAGCCATCCCAGTGTGACCAGTCTGACCAGTGTGCCCTCTAGTCCCAGTGTCACCAGTGTCCTGAGCCGTCCCAGTGTCACCAGTGCTCCCAGCGTCACCAGTGTCCTCAGTGCAACCAACGCTCCCAGTGTCACCAGTGTCCTGAGCCGTCACACTGCCTCCAGTGTCACCAGTGCAACCAGTATCCTCAGTTGTCCCAGTGTCACCAGTGTGCTGAGCCGCCTCACCGCAACCAGCGTCGCCAGTGTGACCAGTGTTCTTACTGGTCCCAGTGTCACCAGTGTCCTGAGCCGTCTCACCGCAACCAGTGTCACCAGTGCGACCAGTATGACCAGTGTCCTTGGGGGTCCCAGTGTCACCAGTGTCCTGAGCCGTCCCAGTGCGATCAGTATGACCAGTGTGCCCACTGGTCCCAGCGTCACCAGTGTCCTGAGCCGTCCCAGTGTCACCAGTGCGACCGGTATGACCAGCGTAGCCACCAGTCCCAGTGTCACCAGTGTCCTGAGCCATCTGAGTGCGACCAGTCTGACCAGTGCAACCAGTGTCGCCGCTGTGCTGAGCCGTCCCGGTGTCACCGGTATGACCAGTGCCACCACTGGCATCAGCGTGACCAGTGCCACCAGTGGCCTCAGTGCTCCCAGCGTGACCAGTGCTGGTGCCGCCATCACCACCAATGTAACCAGTCCTGGGCGTGTTGCCATCTCTCCCAGTGCGACCAGTATGAGCAGCCCTCCCAGTGCTGGTGCCACCATCGCCACCAGTGTGACCAGTCCTGGACATGTCCCCACTGCTCCCAGTGCGACCAGTGTCTCCAGCGCTCCCAGTAGCACCAGTGCTGCATGCGTCCCCATTGCCACCAGAGCTCCGAGGGACACCAGTGCAACCAGTGTCACGAGTGCCACCATCGTGTCCATGGACACCAGGACCACCAGTGCTCCCAGTGGCACCAGTGTGAGCAGTATCACCATTGCTCCGAAGGATGCCGGTGCTCCCAGTGTCACCATCGTTCCTAAGGATGCCGGTGCTCCCAGTGTCACTGTCGTTCCTAAGGATGCCGGTGCTCCCAGTGTCACCAGTGCTCCCGGTGTCAGCAGTGCTCCTGGTGTCAGCAGTGCTCCTAAGGATACCAGTGGCACCAGCCTGACCAGTGCTCCCAGTATCACTGTTGCTCCTAAGGATACCAGTGCTCCCAGTATCGCCAGTGCTCCCAGCGTAACCATTGTTCTTAAGGATGCCGGTGCTCCCAGTGGCACCATTGCTCCCAGTATCACTATTGCTCCTAAGGATACCGGTGCTCCCAGTGGCACCATTGCTCCCAGTATCACTGTTGCTCCTAAGGATACCATTGCTCCCAGTATCACTGTTGCTCCTAAGGATACCATTGCTCCCAGTATCACTGTTGCTCCTAAGGATACCAGTGCTCCCGGTGGCACCATTGCTCCCAGTATCGCTGTTGCTCCTAAGGATACCAGTGCTCCCGGTGGCACCAGTCCAACCAGCGCTCCCAGTGCCACCGTCGGCATCGCTCCCAGCATCACCAGGGCCGCCGCGGACACCACAGCCCCTGGCGTCACCGTCGCCGCTCCGGACACCAGCGCTCCTAGTGCCGACAGCGTCCCTATGGAGACGGCCCCTGACGTCACGGCCGCGCCGAAGGGCGGCTCCTCCTCCTCGTCGTCCTCGTCCTCCTCCTCGTCGTCCTCTTCCTCCTCCTCCTCCTCCTCCTCGTCCTCCTCCGACTCCGACTCCAGCTCCAGCTCCTCCGAGTCCGGGCCCCCCTCGCCGGCACCGCCTGGCCCCGCCCCTGACGGGTAAGACACGCCCCTTCCCTCCCATATAAGGGCAAGTCGCGCCCTCTGCATAGATCTCCTAAAGCCACGCCCCCTCCGCCGGGCCACGCCCCTTTGTCCCCAGGGTGCCCCCAACCCCAGTTTGTGCCTCATAGCGCTCACTTACGGGGCTCACCTGTACCCATGGGTGCCCCCATCTCCACGCCATGTATCCATGGGTGCCCCCACCCCGGTCTGCGCCCCATAGGGCTCCCTCATGGGGCTCCCCTGAGCCCAGGGTGCGCCCCATCCCGGTTTGCGCCCCATAGGTCTCCCTTATGGGATCCCCTGTCCCCATGGCTACCCCCATCCCCACCCCGTGTCCCTATGGGTGCCATTGCCCCCCTCCACGTCCCCTTAGGCCCTCACTGGGGTCCCTCACCCCCCCGTTCTGCCCCCCACAGGTCCCCCAGTGCCACCACCACCACCACGGCCACAGAAGGGCCGGCCCCGGCAGCCCCGGCACCCCCGGACCCGGCAGCCCCGGTGACCCCGGCCCCAGCCCCGGAGCCCGTGGCGGCGGCAGCAGCAGCAGCGGCGGCGGCAGCAGCGCCGCCATCGGCGGAGACCCGGGAGGGCCGTGCCGCCACCGTCACCCGCCGCAAGCGGCGCCGCTCTTCCTCCTCCTCCTCCTCGTCCTCCTCCTCCTCCTCTTCCTCCTCGTCCTCCTCCTCCTCCTCCTCTTCCTCTTCCTCCTCCTCCTCCTCCTCCTCCTCCTCTTCCTCCTCTTCCTCCTCTTCCTCCTCCTCCTCTTCTTCCTCCTCCTCCTCCTCCTCGGCCCCTCCCGCCGCCGCTCCCGCTGCCGCCCCCCCCCAACCCTCCTCTTCCTCCCCGCCCCCCCCGGACCCCCCCGACCCCGCCAGCGCCCCCGCAGCGACCCCCACCCCCTCCAAGTCCCCCCCTCCCCCCACCTCCTCTGCCCCCCTGCTTCCACTTCCACCTCCACCCCCTCCACCCCCACCCCCACCCCCACCACCTCCTCTTCCTCCACCTCGGAGCCCCGCCCCCCCCTCCTCTCCCTGGTTCCCGCCAAAACAGGGGGCGCGGCCACGGCGGCCACGCCCCTCGCTCGCCCCCCCGGCTCCCTCCTCGCCCTCCCCACCGCCCCCTCATTGGCCCGCGGCATCGCCGGGGGCGGGGCCCGGCCCTCGCCCCGCCCCTTGGCCCCCCCCGGCTCCCTCCTCAGCCTCACCCCGACCCGGGCCGGGGGTGGGGGGGGGGGGGGGGGGGGGCGGCGGGGGGGGCTGACCCCGAGGGGCCCCTTCCCCCTGCTGGGCGCGGGGGGGGGCGGCAGAGCAGGGGGCGGGGCTTTCCCGCGCCCGGCCACTCCCTTTTTGGCCACTCCCCCCGGCCGGGCGGGAGGGGGCGGGGCTTACCCGCGGAGCCCCGCCTCCTCCTCCTCCCCTTTCCTGCGCGGGGGGGCCGGTGGGGTGTGCGGGTTCCGGTCCTGCCTGCATCGTTTCCAGGGTAACGGGCTTATGGGATGCGGCGGACGTATGGGTGGGAGCTGCCTGCACCGTTTCCATGGTAACGGGGGCCTCGGGGGGGCGGGCTTCGGGGGCTGCGGCAGCCGATTGGTCGGGCTGTGCGGGCAGCGGGCATCCCTGGCGGCCAATTGGGGCGCAGGAGGGCTGGGCGGGGCGGGCGGCGGCGGCGGGGGGGGCTGCTGCTGCCATCACCACCACCACCACCACCCCCCCCATCTCCATCCCCGCGTCGGGGGGGGGGGGACCCCGCCGCGAGCCCCCTCCCCGTTCGCCATCACCCCGGCCATGGCGTCCCGCATGGCCCAGTACGGGATGGGGGGGGCCCAGTACGGCATGGGGGGCGCGGGGGGGGGCTCTTCCTCCTCCTCCTCCTCCTCTTCCTCCTCCCAGTATAGCGTGGGGGGGGTGTCCCAGTACAGCCTGAGCTCGGCCCAGTACAACACCGCCTTGTCCCAGTACGGCAGCGCCCAGTACCAGTACGCCATCAGCGCCCAGTACGCCCAGTACGCGCAGCTGGCGGCCTCCCAGTACCCCGCCAGCGCCAGCAGCAGCACCAATGAGGTGACCCCGTACACGGCCACGACCACCGCGGCGGGCGGCGGGGGGGCCGCGGGGGGGGACTCCCAGTACAGCACCAGCGCGGCCCAGTACGCGGCCAGCGCCGCCCAGTACGCGGCGTCGGGGGCCGCGGCCGCAGCGGGAGGGGGGGGCACGGACGCGGCCCAGTACGCAACTGGGAGCCAGTATGGGGGGCAGTGGGGGGATGTGGGGCAGGAGGCGGCGTGGGGCAGCTCCGGGGTCACCTGGGGGTCGTGGGTATCGCCTGCCCCATAGAGGGTCCCTGTTCCCTCCACCACCCACCCCCCCCCAACCCCCACCGCACATACGTGTGCGGCCCACACGTGACACGCGACACGCGTGTGGAAGGCGCGGAGGCCTCGGCGGCGCCCCTCCCCCCCCCCACCGTGGGATCGGGCCCAGGTGAGGAGGAGGGGGGGGAGGGGGGGCTGCTATGGGGCACGGGTTGGGGGGGGGGGGGGGGGGTGTGGTAGTGCTATGGGGCACACTTAGGGTGCAGAGATGTAGGGGTCTGTGTTGTGTCCGTGGGGTGGATGTTGTGTCGATTTAGGGGGTTGTTGCTTATGGGGTCCATAGGGAGGGAGGTATCTACGGGGTTCACGCTGGGCCCACTAAGGGGGCAGAGCTATAGGGCCCGTTGTTGTCTGGGTGGGGAGGGATCTGTGGGGCCCATGGGGTTCACGTTGGGCCCGCTTAGGGGGCAGAACTATAGGGCCCATTGTTACTTGCGGGGGGTGGGGGCGGGATATGTGGGGGCCACGGGGTTCACGTTTTGGCCCACTTAGGGGGCAGAACTATAGGGCCCATTGTTACTTGCTGGGGGTGGGGCGGGATATGTGGGGCCCATGGGGTTCACGTTTGGCCTGCTTAGGGGGCAGAGCTATAGGACGCATTGTTACCTGCAGGGGGCGGAGGGGGGGATCTGTTGGGCCCATGGGGTTCACGCTGGGCCCGCTTAGGGGGCAGAGCTATAGGGCCCATTGTTATTTGAGGGGAGAGGGATCTATGGGGCTTGCGCGGGGGTGCTGTGAGCAGTTGTGGGTTGGGGGGGGTCTATGGGGTGTGTTCTTATCGCTTACGGGGCCCATGGGGTTCATGTTGTGCTCACTTAGGGGGCATATCTATAGGGCCCATTTGGGGCAGTTGAGTTGTATGGGGCCCATGGGGTGGGCATTGGGCTGAGTTGCCGGTTAGATCTAATGGGGCTCATTGTGCTTACTTAGGGGGCAGATGAATGGGGTGGGTGTTGTGCCCGTTTGGGGGGCAGATCTGTGGGGCGCTTTGTTGCTCGTTCCTTAAGCTGCTTTTAATGGTGCTTGTTGGGGGAGGGTGGGAAGACCCCCACTTGGGGGGCAGAGGCGTGGGGCTTAGTCATTTGCATCAGCAGTTGAGGGGGCAGGCGCTATGGGGCAGAGCAGTGGGTCTGGCAGTAGGATGTGGGGCTTGGAGGGGTGTTTGTGGGGCTGGTAGAAGGCGGTGGGGCTGGCAATAGGATGTGGGGCTGGGAGGGTGTCTGTGGGGCTGCCAGCCAGGTGTGGGGCTGTCTATGGGGCTGGCATCAGGCTGTGAGGCTGCCTGTGGGGCTGGCAGCCAAATGTGGGGCTGGGAGAGGGGCTGTGGGGCTGACAGCAAGGTGTGGGGCTGGAATGGGGTCTGTGGGGCTGGCATCAGGCAATGGGGCTGGCTGTGGGGCTGTCTTCA
>NW_026635043.1:0-14515 GCF_028554395.1 Pezoporus wallicus | reverse complement strand
GGACCTGTAGGGACAGGACAAGGGGAATGGCTTTAACCTGCCAGAACAGGGGAGATTGAGATGAGCTCTTAGGCAGAAGCTCTTCCCTGTGAGGGTGCTGAGGCGCTGGCACAGGGTGCCCAGAGAAGCTGTGGCTGCCCCATCCCTGGCAGTGTTCAAGGCCAGGTTGGACACAGGGGCTTGGAGCAACCTGCTCTAGTGGAAGGTCCCTGCCCACGGCACAGGGTTAGAACTGAGTGAGCTTGGGGTCCCTCCAACAGAAACCAGGCTGTGGTGCTATGATCTTGCAGGTGCCAGGACAATAAAGGGATTGGCTAGTGGAGTCTAGCTGGTGGCATTTTGGGTCTTCTGGTTTGTGGGCTTCACATCATAGGTACTCAGCTCCTTCCCTGCCTAACGGTGGTCCTCCAGGCCACTTCAGAGGCATTAGACCTGTCACCAGCATCACTTTGCTCCCAGCATGAAGCCAGCACATTAACCTTCCCATGTCCCATCTTGCCTATCAAGCAGGGCCAACAGAGTGAGGCAAGAAGCAGGGCATGAAGGAAGGGATGCAGGGAGATGAATCACTCACTCCCAGCACACTTTATTTTACTCCTTGGCAAACCCTTACAGGCTTACCACAAGGTGTGAAAGGCAGAAGGGATGATTCTCCCAACCACTCTCTGAGCTAAGGAGGAGCTTGGCTGGAACTTCCTCACCCTCCTGCCCAAGAAGGTCTCAACAGGTTGGTACCCACCTCTCCCAAAGTCCCTGTTGAATAGCCCAAACCCAGCCGCCTCTGCTCACCAACTCAGATCCCATACAGACCACCCTGCAGATGCTGAGCTTCTCAAGTGCTTGATAACATCCCTTTTCCAGAGGAACAGGGAGAGAAAATGAAGACTACAGGGGATGGGGAGCAAGCACACTCCGGCAGGCTGAGATACTGCAGAACCCAACATAGTAAGGGTGGTCCTCATCACAGAGGTGAGGAGGAGCCCATGTTGCATTGAGAAACAGCAATCCAGTGCTACATTGCATGTAAAGCAGCAGGTTCATCTGCAAGAGGTTGCCACGGCCCCATGACCAGCAAACAATGTGTCCTTCCTTGGATCCTCAAGTCTGCACCCTCTTTGCTGGCATGGCTGCATCTCCCTTAAAAGACCTTGTTAAAAACTCAACTAAATGAACAAAACACTTCACCTTAGGCTGCCTGAAAGCTCTGCTAGGGAACTCCATTTCAGGCACTGGAAGACACAATTCCTGAGACCAGGAAGCACTCAGAGGCAGTGGACATGGCCAGAATGCTCCCAATTGCTGGTGGCTCATTTCAAAATGTAGCTCCTGGTTCACACAGCATGCTTCAACCCAGGCTGCCCACAAAGGATGCTGTGCCTGCATCCCCTGGGTACCACTTCTCGCTCTATCCATGAGAGCTGGGGCACCCTCAGGTCCTGCAGCCCTCACACCTCACCTTAAGCTGGACCTCACAGGCACACAGAGGTTGCCCACCCACGAAGGAGGATGCTGGATGGGAAGCCAGGACCCTGCTCGAGTGCTCCTGCACCCACCTTTGTAGGAAGAGATGCTGAGAACCTCAAATATGAGCCTGGTGATGTTTCAGGGTGGCTTTCACTGGGGAAAGGCAAAGCAACAGGATGCTGGGGAAGGGATGTCTTGGGGGTATCCCTGAAAGAAGTTACTTTCATGGCTGAAAAGGCTATTTCCATGCTGGCACTCTCGGGCAGCACATCGTGGTCTGGCAGTGGGTCCAACACTGGACCCCAGCAGGAGGCTGCTGTGTTGCACTGGACGTGCCCCACTGCAACAAGGAGCTGCCCCAGCCTGCAGCAGCCACTGCATGGACCATTTGTCCTCTTGGAACTGCCTGCTCCCCTTTTCCCAGGACAAGCTGGGCTCTAGGTGAGAAATATGGGGCCCCTTTGGGGAAGTCCCCATCCTCTGGTGATGCTCTTGCAGGAGAACAGCCTCCTCCTCATGGAGGTCCCCATGGGAGAACAAAGA
Organism: Pezoporus wallicus; assembly: GCF_028554395.1. Lineage (NCBI taxonomy): Eukaryota > Metazoa > Chordata > Aves > Psittaciformes > Psittacidae > Pezoporus > Pezoporus wallicus. The sequence goes on along the minus strand of NW_026635043.1, from coordinate 12,508 downwards.
CTCATGCAAGCCCTGTACAGGGCAAGGAGCAGGTTGGGAGGGCAGCAACAACAACTCAGCCCCTGGGAGGCTCTTGGGCCTCCCAGCCACCACAGGCTGGGACTCCAGATGTGTTTCTGCTTCTTCCAGATGTTTCAGAGCTATCCAAGCGTCCGGCTGGCAGCCTCCAGAAGTGCTCTGCCCTAAAGCATTGCCTGGGTTTGCCTGAACAGGGGCATTGTGCCACTGGGTCACTGGTGTGTTTGAGTGCAATGGTGGTGGGCAGCTTGAGCCCACCAGCTTGCCCCCAGGCTGGATGTCATCATTAGGAACAGTGTTATCCATAGGAGCAGAGGTGGGAACTCCTGCTTGAAGCCCTTGTCCTGGCTTTGCCAGCTCAAATGGGGCATTCAGAACAGTGCCCTCCACCAGCCCAGCTGGGTTAGACAGAACCTGTTCCTCTGGTTGAGCAGAGCTGATGGAGACCAGAGGGACCACAGCATCTTGGCCTTGGGCACCGGGTGCTTGGGTCTGTGCTGGGCCTTGAAACACTGACTGAGCTGCCCAGCAGTGCTGGAGATGAGCTGCAGCACCATTCTCCTCATTGCAGGGTAGGAATGCCATGCTCTTCCCAACATCCTGCCCAAGGAACATCTGCTCCATGTAAGATGCCACTTCAGTGCCAACCTCCTTAGCTGGTGACTTCTCTGCACCCAAGCTGAGCAGAGCATCCTCCCACCACTGCAGCTCTGCAGTGTCCATGTTGAGGCTCTGCAGTGCCTGGGAGATGTTTCCATCCACCTCACTCTTCTCAAAGAGGGTCTCAATAATGACCAGGAGGGAGTCACTGTCCTTGGCATCACTGACTCCTTCATCCTGGCTCAGGCCATCAAGCTCAGCAATGAGCTGAAGCACATTATCAGCATGGGAGCTGTATATGGATGCATCCTGCTTTATCACGGGCCCAAGAAGAGGGTTGGGATCTACCAAGCACTGCTTTGGATGGGAGTGTGCTTGTATCTGTGGCTCCTCCTTTGCCTGGAAGGAGTCCAGGGTCTCAGGAAGGTCATTCCTGTATAAGATCGCTTCCCCCGTCACAAAAGTAAAAGGCAGCTGCAGGTTTCTCTTCCACAGATTCTCCTCTCCTTCTTCATCCCTTCGGGACAGAGGGAAAAAAGATGGAAAACAGCATGAGCACCTCCTCTACAAGGGACCAGACAAAACCACCCTCTCAGCAGTGAGACAGGAGCTCACAGCCCTGCCCTGGCTTTTCTAAAGCACATGGGCTGGCTACAATGCTGCTGGTGGAGGACTGCGGCTCTGGGAAGGGCTGAGAGAACAACTGTGTGTCCATAGCTTGTCCCAGGCAGGAATGAGCGTAGAATCATGGAATGGTTTGGGTTGGAAGGGACCTTAAAGCTCATCCAGTTCCAACCCCAACTTCTGCCTAAGGTCTAATCTAACGCTGAGAGCATTGAGGGCAAATGGAGACACAGAGATACTCACGAGAGGGCTCGCTGCTGGGCAATGATGCAGTCGGGTTTGCCCCCTTGTACACCAGCCGGGCATTGCCCTGCACCCACACCCAGGCACCCTTCTTGGTCAGGAGCCGGAAGACTATCAGCCCACTCTCCCCTGTCTTCATCACTAGGGCAGGGAGACAAGAGAGGAAGCAGGGACATGGTTATTGCATAGGTATAAGGCACCAGAGCTTGAGCATCACCTCATGCCCGTGCTACAGGGGCAATGTGGGATGCAGCCAGCATGGCACATCCAGTGCTGTCTGCGCAGCCCCACCAAGGAGCAAGAGTGCTGGGGAGCCATAAAATCCCCCCCCCCAAGCCCCCTCATCCCAGTGTGTCTCCCCCAACACTCACTTCTTATGTGGCTCTCGGCACAGTACATCATGTCAGCGGCGTGCACAAACTGGTACCCAGACCCAATCCTGCAGAGCTCCGTTTCCGTGTACCCCAGGACAACCGTCCCCCTGGAAATATGGGGACCAACAGGGATACCAGGGATGGATTCCCCAATTGCATCCCACCAGCCAGATGTGATTCCCTACCCAACAGCTTCCCACTCTGGGTACAACTCCCCATCCTGGGCTGAGCTGTATCCCTTCTCCCACAGAACCACCCCAAGCTGGGTTGGCTGGGCTAAAACCCAGCAGCCAAGAAGTGCTGTCACTCAGTTAATCTGCTCATCATGGTACTGGGGGACTGCAGTGGATGGACTGAAGCATCAGACACCTTGCCATGGGAGTCAGGTCAGAAGCACCCTGCTTCTATGGGCATGGGTTTTCCATCCATTTTGCCATAGGAAAAGTGAGATGTCTTACTGGGAATCACAGGCCACAGGGGTGAAGTCCAGCTTGTGCTTTGTCTGGAAGATGAGCGTCTCGGTCCGGAGCTCCAGGATGGAGAATGGCTGAAGGACAGTTGCGATGGCGAAGAAGACAAATGGGGACCTGTCTGATGGTGACTTCTGCTGCCCAAGGAGGCGTTTCAAGCGCCCATGGAAACGCAAGGCCTTGGATGGGGTTAGAGAATATGGGTGTGAAGTGAACAGGGTGATGGGGACTGGCTGCGCTGCCTCCCCATGGAACTTCAGTGGTTCCTTGGGAACACCACAGAATCATAGAGGGGTATCCCAGCATTACCAGAAATCCCGAGGAGTTATCCAGCAAGCAGCGGAAGCGGCAGGTGAAGCTTCTCTCCATGAAGGAGGGCTCCTCGGGGCTGGATGTGGTGCTGCATCCAGCCAGCAGCTCCATGGGAAAGGCTGGGAAACCAAAGGGAAAATGAAGCCTTCCAAGCTGTACATACCTCAAAGCCTTCTAGAACTTCCTGGTGGAGACTTTAATGCTCAGATGAGTCATAGAATGGTTTGCGTTGGAAGGGACCTTAACGCTTATCCAGTTCCAGCCCCTGCCACAGGCAGGGACACCTTCCACTAGAGCAGGTTGCTCCAAGCCCCTGTGTCCAATCTGGCCTTCAACACTTCCAGGGATGGGGCAGCCACAGCTTCTCTGGGCACCCTGTGCCAGCGCCTCAGCACCCTCACAGGGAAGAACTTCTGCTTAAGAGCTTATCTCAGTCTCCCCTGTTTCCATTTGAACGCATCACCCCTTGTCCTATTGCTGCAGTCCCTGATGAAGAGTCCCTCTCCAGTATCCTTGTAGCCCCCTTCAGACACTGGAAGCTGCTCCGAGGTCTCCACGCAGCTTCTCTTCTCCAATGAATGAGCCCATGATCTCCACCTGATGGGCAGTATCTTCCCAAGCTTGCCATGGGAAGGCAAAGTCCTCTTGCCCCTTCACACAGGAGCAAGGCAACAACCTGCTCCCATTGGAATGAATAGGATTTCAAATCCTGAAAAGCAAAAAAGTTTGGGGAAAACATCCCCATCTGTATAGCACAGCACAAACCTGTTGGTGACAGCCATGGGATGGCTGCAAGTCCCAGCTATGGGATGCTCCCTGTGCTTGGTGGCTCTAAGCACCAGCAGGAGGGGTTTCCAGCATGGAGTGGCCATGCAGAGGGATCACCCTGGCACTCACCATGCGGGCTGCTGCTGGACACTGGAGCCCTGTGCAGTTGGTGGTGGAAGACAGCTCTGTCATCCGTATGGATCAGCTCGTACACACTCTGGTGGATGAGATCCGACTGGAACGACACGAGGAGAGTTCTTGTTGAAGAAAGGCCTGGAAAACGTGTCTGGAGGGGGACACAGCAGAAGCCTTTCCTTCATGGATACTAAAAGCACCACAATAGAGCATAAAGAGGCAAACACAAAGCTTTGTGTGCCTTGAGAACAAGGACCAGGAACCTGCTGGCTATTAAGAAGGGTGGCTCAGGAAGAAGGAAAAGCAAGCAGAGATGGGGAAAAGCCTTTGGCACTGTGGGAACAGCTCAGAGGTTTCTATAATGGAAATGGTAATGTCCAAGGAAGCATGGCTGCTCAGGGGCATCACAGTGCCTGTATCGCCAGCATCCTCTGGCCATAGCTAAACAGAGCTTTCCAGCCTGTTCCCCACAGGTTCTCCTGGTGTCTCCTAGCCTTTCCAAGGATGTCCCACACTGGCTCTGGTGCCTGATCCTTAACCACAGTCCATGGGGAATGGACTCCCAGCCTGCTCTTTGGGAAGCTTTTCTCCCCATATATGGGATGCACATTGCAGCAGTGGCATTTACCTGGCATGTCTTAGCCTCTAGCATCATCTCAGGACCAAATCAGACCCAGGGCCACAAGGGTTATGGGTTGTCAGAGGGGAATGTGTTGGTGGGGTACAAACTGCAGTCTCCAGCAGCACACAAGCTCCCTCTTTGCATTGACATCCCTGGCTCTCTGCTTTGTTTCTCCCACAGGATCAATGCATAAAGTAATTCCAAGGTTGATCAAACCATTTTGACCAAACCTATCTATTTTCCGTCATCCCCCCCCCCCCCCCCCGATTTATGCAAAGGGATTTGGTGGTTTAAAAAGTGTGTTTGTATGGGGTTTAACTCCTAGCCCCCCCTAACAGTGGGGATCTGTATCCCAGTGCAAACCACCTTCCTTAAGTGGGCCACCAGGGAAGATGCACATGCTGATGCTGAGCTGTAAAAGCCACACAGCAAGAACACCAGCACGTCCTCACATCTGCCTCCCAACACAACCCCCTTCTTCTAGGGCCATGCCTTGCCCATCCTAGTCCTGCACACTGTGATGGTCAGCATGGTTCTGACCAACCATGGGCAGCTCAGGCCACTCCCTTAAGAAAGGGTCAGAGCAGAGCATCCTGCTTAACCAGACACACAGGTACACTGAGAAGACCACTCCCTGCCTGACTGCCCTGACTTTGGGGCATCAGCCCAAGGAACAAGGGATGGGACAAGAGGAAACAGCCTCAAGCTGCACCAGGAGAGGTTTAGATGGAGCTGAGGAACAATTCCTTCCCCAGAGAGTGCTCAGGCATTGGAACAGGCTGCCCAGGGCAGTGCTGGGGTCACCACATCAGTCCCTGCAGGTACACCAGCACCTATGCAGGCTTGGCAGCCCCACAGCCCTGCTGTGGACTCAGTCCTTTGGCCAGAACTGGAGGTAACAGGGTCGATGTGGGCTGAGACCTGCTTGTCCTTGGCATCCCAGGTAAGCCATGGTACTGACCCTGATGCCAAGATGCCCTCAAGCACAAGTGCCCAGCAGCATGATCCAAGAAAACTCTCACACCACCCTTCCACAGGGAGATAAGAAGCTAAAGCCTGCCATTGCTCAACTTGCATCTGTTCCTACTAAATCACAAGCATTCTTGTTGGCTTTCACAGCCCCCAAAGGACATGAGTCATGTGAAAACATACATCCAGAATGACCCAAGGGAGCTGGGAAGGAAGAATAAAGCCCTGGCATCACTTTTAGCAGCACCTCCTTCCCAGAGCTGGACTGCATCCCTCCGGTTACAGCCATGGTACCCACCTGATGAAAGCCCAGGTAGTCCTGTACAGTAGGGGAGATGTAGAAGATACAACCATCTCCCGTCACAGCGATGACAAACCCATTGAGTGCCTGAAAGCAGAAGTTGAACCCAGAGTTACTCTCCCCAGCTACAATCCAGCTGCTGGAAGATGAACTTCTCCAAGTGTTTCTTCAGCATTTGGAGATAGGAAGGGACTTTCTTCATCAGCAAGATAATGGAAGCAACTTGGGATCATGCAAGACTTTAATCCTGGTAAGTTGGTGGATTTGAGGGGGTTTCTTCAGTGTTAGCATGAGCAATGATCCAAGGCAGACTGACCATTTCTAGACCCATCACTACTATAGAAGGTATAGCTACGCTCTTCTGTGGCAAACATGGATTTTGCCCTTACTGCCCAACTCAACTGCACTGAGCTGCCCCTGGGAGGGACCATGGGGAAATGCTGTGTCATAGAATGGTTTGGGTTGGAAGGGACCTTAAAACTCATCCAGTTCCAACCCCTGCCATGGGCAGGGACACCTTCCACTAGAGCAGGTTGCTCCAAGCCCCTGTGTCCAACCTGGCCTTGAACACTGCCAGGGATGGAGACCAGGACGGAGAGGCTCTTGCCTTCCAAGCTGCTCCTTTGGCTCTGTCCCTCCTTGCAAAGAGGAGGCAGGAGCAATCTGCTGCCACAGCTCATGCACTTGCCCATTTACAGTGACACTGAAGCTCGTGGGAGCTGGCTTTATTTAGCAACAGGGATTACTTGAATGGGTGTCTGATCCTGCACAGATCCAGCTTGCAGCAGGACCGGTCCCTTCCCTTTGTGTGCTGCAGTCCCCACGGGTCCCTGACTCAGAGGCTGTCCTGCAGATGACAATATGTGACTAATACACTCTTCAAAGCAGAACCAACCTAAACCACCAGGCAGCTCAGCTGGGGGATTTGTATCCCATTAACACCTCACAAGCTCTCCAGATGCCTCCAGTCACCCAAAGGTGCCAATGCTCAACAAATTGCCATCATAAGGCTCAGATTAAGCCTCCAGAGAGCTGCTCCATCATGGGACTGGGGCAACCACAGGCTCCCTCCTGACTATCATAGAACCATAGAATAGTTAGGGGTGGAAAGGACTTTAAGATCATCAAGTTCCAACGCTGTTGGGTTGGAAGGCAACAAAGGCAGACTTTAAGGAGAGCCAAACACCCGTTTGCTGGTGGAAGAAGAGAGAAGGGGACAAGGCCCATAAAGCACAGACACATGCTGTGTCAGAAACAGCCATGGAACAACTCAAGGTCTTGCATGGACTTGTCCTGCAGCCCCAAGGTGTGGCAAGCTTAGAGCTGACATGCCCAGATGTTTATTCTGCAACCAGCCTTTGTGTGACTTTTCATACCTCATTTCCTTCCTGCTTCCATTGGCAGCCCAAACAAGCAGCATTCAGCTGATTCACCAGCTCCTCTGAAGTTCACTGACAGCTGTTTCATTACACACACACACACTGGCCTCTCTACAAAGGAGAGCTCCCATCACCCTATGATTCTGTCCACCAGTGCCTTCCAAGATCCAGCTCTCCATCCCCAAACTGAACCATCTTCCATCCCAGGAGCTCATCCTCAGGAATTCATGCAATGCCTCAGGTAGAGCAAAATGCTCCTGGTGGATGTTTTACCCTACTGCTATCACCATTCTCCTCTTGGCATTGACTGGAACACAAGAAACCCACCACCTCAGACACTAACCAGGGATCAATCCCTACACTGCTGCATGATAGGGCACAATCTACCACCCCAAGCCCTGCTCTGTTACAGATGCAGTTTATGGTACAAATACACTGAAAAGGGGCAGCAAATTGTGTGGGGTGAAAAGAGTGGGTCCAGGGCCCCATCCCAGCCTTGCAGTGTCACTGCTCCCTGCCCCAAGGTGCTCAGTGCCTGTAGAATAGCAGTGAAGGTAAAGCAGGGTCTCCTCTTGCTGATGGGACCCCATGTTCCATTGCATGGGACCATGGCTGGGTGGCAGGAGCCAAGGGAAAAGCCCACACAACCCAAGCTACAGCACCATACCTGGAGCAGCAGTTCCCCCTCAGGAAACAGCTCCCTGTTGACCTGTGGGCTCATCCATCTGCTCCCTCCGGGGGCTCGGGGCTGCTCCAGCATGTAGTCACCAACATCCGTAGCTGTGGCTGCGAGTAAGAGGGCAAGTAATGAGCATGGAAGGGGTAAAGTGGGAGCCTCTCCCTCCTTCTCCTCCTCCTCCCAGCCTCAGGGTTACTCACACACAGGCTGCACCACTGCACATGGATGCAGTCTGCAGGAAGATGGGAGCAGTGGGGACTGGAGAAGAGCCCCTTTACGGAGACATATAGAGACATGCCCAACTTGCTCAATGCTTTCTCCAAGGGATTATCATCCCATTGCTAGGAAACCTCATTTCTGCCGAGGTCTGAGCAGAGATGCAAAGCATAGGAGGGAAGAAACACCACACAACACAGCAAGAAGTCTTCAGGTTAGAGCTGGGAAGAGCTGAAGTTGGCTTCAAGCCACCCCACTGCCACAACGTCTTCTTTCCTGCCCTCCATGGATGACAAAAGACAGTGGAAAACCTTCCCAAAACATCCGAGATGACACCAAAGCACCCACACTTCTTCCTCCTGCCTTTGGCTGCTCAGAAGCAGATCAGAGGGTTGGTGGCCATGACATTCCCAATGAGACACTGAGCAGCTCTTGGCTCCCATTGCCATGACCTCCCCATGCTGCCTCGCATGTCCTCACTGGATGCCTTCAAGGTAACACCCATGGTTAGCAGACCTCAAGCATCACAGGACACTCAGAACTGATTGCTCAGGGAATAGGAATGAGGACAGCAACTCCCCAGGGATATCCCCAACGTGGTACTTCATCAGCTGGGGAATTCTCATTGAGCAAACTCAATCCAAACTCAGCTTTCAGCAAAACTTAATGCATGCCTTTGCACCACCTCAACCAAACCCCCACAGGGTAAGGCTCAAAGCAGCTCTCACATAGGAATCACCTCACTGCTGCAAGCTTCTGCAGCAACCCAGTGCTGGCCAGAGCTCAATACTGGCCTTGGCTTTCCAATGGTGCTGCATGGCCTTGGCTGGATCCAGAAGGAAAAGGTCTTCTGAACTGAGAGAAGTGGTAGGAAATGAGGAACAAGCACAAACCATCCCAAGTCTGACCACGCAGTTGATTTTTAACATGGTAGAAGCTCTCACCTCCCCACAGAACAGCTTTCAAGGTTTGTTGGTCTATTTCCCAACCCCAATAGCCCAGTGTTCAAAGCCAAAGTAAACCCAAACCTAACCAGGTTTCACCTGAAACTTCTGGAATGAGGCATTCTGCTCCTCAAACCATTACCAGGCATGTTTGTATTAAAACTAACCTGAGGGCAAAACATTGTTCAGATCTATTGACATGTGGAGCCTGAGCGCCAGCAAGCCCACAGGCTGCCAGCAGCCAGGCACATGGTTAAAGACACTTAGCTGAAGGTCTTGCATAAGGTGGCACAGAGGAGCAGTGGAGAGGATGCTCTGAGCCCATTAAGCAGAATTAACCTCAATCTCCATCACTGATAGAACCGGGCTGCTTCATAGAATCATGGAATGGTCTGGGTTGTAAGGGGCCTTAAAGCTCATCCAGTTCCAACCCCTGCCATGGGCAGGGACACCTTCCAGTAGAGCAGGCTGCTGTGAGCCCTGTCCAACTTCATCTCAATTTCCCCTCTAGCAGGTTAAAGCCATTCCCCTTGTCCTGTTGGTCACTTTAGCCTTCATCACAAACCTGCATTGCGCCCCACACGAGCTCCCATTCCCTTTGCAAAGACACTTCCCAAATCAGCAAGAGGAGGATCAGCCCATCCAGAGGATGAGAGACCTCTGGGAAAGGCTGGGAAAGAGGAGGATCAGTGCTAGGAAAGTGGTCTCTGTGCTCATCTTATCCATCAGTCAGGGAAAGGCACAGCAAAAGGCAGGTTTGAGGCACTCACCCAGCAAAAAGTCTCCTCGCACCATTGCCAAGCAATCCCCAAGGACAAACTTCCAAAGCCCATCTGGACCATGGGTATGGCTTCAATTTGCGCATGATGGAGCAGAATAGTTTTGACATGAAACAGCAGTTCTGCCTTTAAACCCTGGATTCTTTGGAAGGTCTGACTCCTCTCCAAAGCATTGCAATGAGATAAGATGGCAGGGTGATACAAAAGGAAACCAAGCTCTTCCAACTCTAAGCTCCAAAAGAGCAGAGAGTGTTTTGCAAGGATGCACATCCTGAAGGCACACGGTCTCCAGTTCTCTCCCAGTGTCTACCAGGAGCATTTCTGCAGGGAGAGCTGCTCCGGACTTACAGGATCCAACAGGAAACACCTATTTGCTATCTGACACTTCGCAGTAGAATGATTGTTTCCAACTCCCCCACCAAAGCAGGGGGCTTTTCAACTTCCATCAGGGATATCCCCATTCCCTCCTCTCAAACACAGAGTGGTCCATTTCTGAGCTAGGAAACCCTGCAGACTGTATCTCCCATGGGACACACTACAATAGCCTGGCTTGGGGAGAAAGCCTGGGGCACAGGGGAAGGGTAGGAAAGCCAAAGAGATGGTGCCTTAACAACTGCTTTGCCATCAAGCACCACTGCACAGGGGTTACAAGGTTCTAAGTGCAGGGCATGTCTTGGAATGGTGCATCTAAGCATTGGTGGTGCAGAGCAGCTGTGTTCACATCCAGCCTAGAGGCCAAGGAGATGCTCACACATCCCTCTCCCACCAGGATACATGGGATACCCTTACTTTCATCATGAACTCAACACATGGCACCTGGCCTTGTTCTTGCAGAGGGGTACAGAGACTTTGTGCCTTGAAAAGGGAAAAACAGTGCCTTGAAAGGGCAGAAAAAAGCCCCCACCATGAGTAACCTCACAGGAGGGACGAAACACGCCTGAAACTTTCCCCATTCACTGGGGAAGTTATTGGTCTCTGGGGGATTTCACCAGCACATAAATCCACACACACCAGGAATGATCACACCATGAGAGCCCATCACAGGGTGATGGCTTGGAGCCTCCTTCCCCTCCTGCTGCCTCCCCAACACAGCTGGGTGAAGGTGATGCAAGGAGCATCTCCACGATGCGCTGACACTGCAGAGTGGAGCTTGGTCAAGATTGTGCCAGCATTACCAGGAACAGGAGGACCAAGGATTCTCCATCCCAGCTTTGTGGTCACAGAATCCCAGCCTGGACTCAAGAGATGCTTGGAAAGAGCAACTCTTCATCAACATGGCAACAATTCAAGTTGCCTGGAGACAAGGCAATGGGCTTGAGCTGCTGACAGAGGCAGCAGAGGACAGGGATGCTCAGGCAATGTCATGCTCTCCTGCTGCAGGAATGAAGCCTGCACAAAGCAGAAAGCACAGAACAAGGGCTTCCACCATCTCCCCTTGAAACCTCTGATGTGCTACATCATGAGTAGGCTGCAGATGATAAAGGTCTTCATTAGGCAGGGTGTGAGGTTGACCTTGATGAATCAATGGGATGATGTGAAGCCAAACAAGATGAGCGTCACAGGAGAGACGCAGGTAGAGAGTGGAATGAGCTGGGAATCACAGGCACCATGGCCAAATGGGAGTAATTGGCCCTGCAAGAAGGGGCAAGGGGTGAACTTGAACTTGCCACTCCACATGAAGTCATTCAGTGGTGATTGCTTTTCCATAGCAGCTCTCATGCTGGGAAGCACGTGCTGAGTGCATCCCAGTGGGAATCACATGGATCCCAGCTGGAGAGCTTGGCATAAGGGTCTCCTCTTGGCAACCAGCAACCCCAGCTAGAAAATGTCCTGGTAGAGTCCCAACGGGCTTCGTATGGGGCAAAAGTTAAGGCAGCCAAGTTTATTCAGTCTTGGAATAGGATGCAATAGGATGCCTCTAAGCATGTTGATGGCTTCCTGCCCTCCACATGCTGTGCCTTCATCAGGACCCATCCATCACCCATGCCATCAAGCCCAAGGCATTGGAGATGAAACCTGTCTGTACCTCCATGCCGTGCCAGACACAAACACACACCAGTCCATGCATCCCCAGCCCTCAAGCACTGCTCTGCAGCAGCATTTAAGCCACTGCTGATAAGCAGGTTCTAAAAGCAGCCCCTGGCTATGTTGCAGGCTTCATCTGCACTGCAGCCTGAAGTTTGCGTACTACCAACTGCAGAGCCACACTCTGCACTCCCATTTTACCACTTCAGCACCAGAGATGGGCTGGGTGATGAAGAAGCTGGTCCTATCAGTTAAAGAGTGCAGCAAGGCGCCTCTTCCTGCCCCCATTGCATCCTTTGGGATCCTGATCCCTGGGAGGACCTTCTGGGTCATAGCTTTCCTGACATAGGCAGAGTCACCTGGTAGCAGCACAACAAGCAGGCAGGAACTCCAGTGATGTGTCAGAGGTAAAACCTTGACCAGGGCTGAGTTAAGACTGGATTCAGCTGCACTTAGACTCCTCGAGAGTAACAGGGCCTAACCTGAACCTCATGACTCAACAGGAGGGTCTCCCTTACTCCTTTGTACCTTCTTTGGTGAGATCTTAGGCAAAAGGTCTTCCCTGTGAGGGTGGTGAGGTTATTCTGTGATTCTATTTCTGCACATACTATTTCAATTCAACTCTGTATAAATCACTGTAACCCAATCCTGTATGAATCATCAGCAATTCAGGCACGATATCTTTTAGTATGGAATAGAGTGGACCTTGCCATTTGTCCTGGGTTCAGCAGTAGCAGTCATGTTTCTCCTCCTTGGTAGCTGGTGCAGTGCAGTGTTTTGACTTTCAGCTCAGGAACAGAGCTGATAGAGATGTTTTGGTTTGGCCAAGGACTTTGTGAGCCTCATGCTCTGCCAGGGAGGAGGGGAAGCCAGGAGGAAGCAGAGACAGGACACCTGACCCAAACTGACCAAAGAGGTATTCCATACCACAGCACGTCATGCCCAGGATGTAACTGGGAGTTAGCCGGAAGGGCTGGGAGACTGCAGGGTTGGAGGAGGTATCGGTCGGAGCTTGGTCGGGCTTGGGGGGCGAGTTATCGGTCAGTGGGT
>NW_026635042.1:0-1512 GCF_028554395.1 Pezoporus wallicus | reverse complement strand
AAAGCTGTGCAGGGAGAAAGGAGATCTGCCTCGAGGAAACAAATGTGTTTGCAAGCGGCCCCTTGCTCGTTGCTCTGGGACAGGAGAAAGGGGACACGCTGCCCGTGGCCTCCTTCAGGCAGCCAGGCAACGCTGAGAGGGAACGGGCCGGAGAGAGCGGCACCGAAGGACGGGTGGGTGGGGAAAGAAAGGCAGCTGGAGGAGGCCTGGGATGCCCGAGGGAGCGAGCGCTTCTCCCTCTGTCACCGGGTCTGAGGGGAGAGCTTTGGCCGCAGTCAGGAAGAGCAGCAGGAAGCAAGGCACCAGCACGGTGCATCCCCACAGCCCCTGCCCGCCAGGCTCCCTGCCGTTGAAGTCCCCCACGTGAGGCTGAGTCAGGAGCGATGCTGGGCTCTGCTCTGCCCACGGCTGCGACCCCGCACCTGGTGCCCAGGTACACGAGTGCAGAGAGCACCTGAGGTCATTGCCCACGGTGCTCTGAGGGGAACAGCAGCAGGAGAGGGAGAGAGAGCTGCTGGTGGCACAGGGAGAAAGCAGGAGGAGCCCATGGAGATGACAAACCCTGCTGGCACTTACTTCTCCTTGCAGGAAGTGGGGCAGGACTCAGCGGAGCGTGGCTGGCTTCCAGAGCCACCCTGCCGCTTCCTGCGAGTCCTTCCGCAGGAGGACAGGAGGAGAAAGTCAGGTGAAAAGGTGAGGGGGCTGGAGATACAGGCAGAGGGACTTATTGCTAACCGCTGCAGGGCCGCGACAGACTTGACTTTGGGGAAGGTTCAGCCCATCAGGCGACGGCAAGGAGAAACGGATCCGCGTGGTGAGAAACGGAAAAAACCCCTTAAATCGCCTTGGCCCCATCCCTCCTCTTTTGCACAGACTCAACTTCCTCCTCCGTTCATGGCTCCACCTTCAGCACACAGCGGATTTCTGCGGACGGGGCGGTTGTGGCACAAGGTTCCATCCATAAGGAGGGACTTTGCCTGATGTGCTCACGGCAAAGCACCGGGTTTGGTCGGGTCACCCTCAGTCACAATTCCCGGCCTTCACACAGCCGGGAGCTCCTCGGCCTGCTCTTGATGGGGGATAGGGAAGTCCTGGTGCTCGATCCCCACACGAGTTGGCCTCAACGCTCTGTGACTGCCCCTGGAGGCCCAGGGGAGCCTGTCCTGCACCTCCCAGCACAGCAGCACCTGGAGCCATGTCCCTCCGGTTCGATCCCTGTTTGGTGCAAGGGCTCAGAGCCCACCTCCCTCAGCAGCAGGCAGATGAGCTGCAGAGTGCAGCTGGCAACGGGCTGGACATGAGGAGCCTGCGTCCCGTCCCCGTCACCTGCAACCCTGCACCAGACGGGCATCGATTAAGGGTCCACGGTCTGCAGAGGTGGGCAGGCTTTCGTGGTCCTTCTCCTGTGCCCGAGGCAAGAACTGGAGGCTGCAGGAGGCAGAGGCTGCGTTTTGGTCCCCTGGGCACCCCTGTGCCGTGTCCTGTCCCGTGGGGCTCCTTGTGCACGTGGAC
>NW_026635041.1:0-1494 GCF_028554395.1 Pezoporus wallicus | reverse complement strand
CCCCACTGATCCCCCCCCCCTGCCCCCCCAGTGCCGCTGAGGGATGATGGGAACCTGCCGGGGGTCCCCTCCCACCCCTGTGACCCCCAAGGACCCGACCTCGAGTGGCTCAAGAGGCTCTGAAGGGGACCCCAATATATGGGGCAGACCCCGATATATGGGGCAGACCCCGATATATGGGGCAGACCCCGATATATGGGGCAGACCCCGATATATGGGGCAGACCCCATTATATGGGGGGACACCCCATTGGGTGCCCCCCCCCCCCCAAATAAAGGTGTTGTCAATGGGGGTTTATTGGGGGGCTCAGTCGAAGGGGGGGGGGCAGCGCAGCAGCTTCTCGGGGGGGCTGGGGGGGGCCCATGGGGGGGAGGGGCAGGAGCTGGGCCCCTCCCCCTTCAGCTGGGGGAGAGAAGAAAGGGGGGGGGACCCACATTGAGACCCATGGAACCCCATTGAACCCCATTGATCCCCATTGCCCCTCATTGAACCCCATTGCCCCCATTGAACCCCATTGAGACCCATTGATCCCCATTGATCCCCATTTGCCCCCCATTGATCCCCATTGACCCCCATTGCCCTCCCTCCCATTGATCCCCACAGAACCCCATTGATCCCCTTGCCCCCCATTGGTCTCCATTGCCCCCATTGATCCCCATTGCCCCCCATTGATTCCCATTGCCCTCCCATTGATCCCCACAGAACCCCATTGCCCCCCATTGATCCCCATTGCCCCCCATTGATCCCCATTGCCCCCCCTTAATCCCCATTGAACCCCATTGCGCCATTGATCCCCATTTCCCCCCATTGATCCCCATTGCCCCCATTGATTCCCACTGCCCCTATTGAACCCCATTGCCCCCCATTGATCCCCATTGCCCCCATTGATCCCCATTGCCCCCGATTGATCCCCATTGCCCCCCATTGATCCCCAGTGATCCCCGTTGCCCCCCATTGATCCCCATTGCCCCCATTGAACCCCATTGCCCCCCTTGACCCCCATTGCGCCCCATTGATCCCCATTGCGCCCCATTGATCCTCCCATTGCACCCAATGCGCCCCATTGATCCCATTGCACCCAATGCACCCCATTGATCCCCCCATTGCCCCCCATTGATCCCCACTGCCCCTCCATTGATCCCCATTGCCCCCCACTGATCCTCATTGATCCCCATTGCCCCCTATTGATCCACATTAAACCCCATTGCCCCCCATTGATCCCCAATGATCCCCATTGCCCCCCCTTAATCCCCATTGAACCCCATTACGCCACTGATCCCCATTTCCCCCCATTGATTCCCACTGCCCCCCATTGAACCCCATTGCCCCCCATTGATCCCCATTGCCCCCATTGAACCCCATTGATCTCCATTGCCCCCATTGCCCCCCAGTGATCCCCATTGCCCCCCATTGATCCCCATTGATCCCATTGATCCCCATTGATCCCCATTGCCCCCCATTGATCCCCATTGCCCCATTGCCCCCATTGATCCC
>NW_026635040.1:0-14978 GCF_028554395.1 Pezoporus wallicus | reverse complement strand
CTACGTATGAAAGTGAGGAGCGACAGCAATGATGGATGCACTGGGTCAAAGCTGACTGTGTGCAGAAGATTCAGAGCACCAGCTTTCCCTCCTGGCTCTTCGATTATGGGAGCAGACGGCAACTGTTCGTGCTCTACTCACTGTGCAGCTGGGCAGCCGAGAGCAAGCTCCGAAGAGGGTGCATTCAAATGGACCTTTAGGTATGAAAGCGAGGAGCGACAGCAATGATGGTGACACCGTTGCAAAGCTGACTGTGTGCTGAAGATGCCCAGCACATGCTTTCCCTCCTGGCTCTTCGGATCTGGGAGCAGAAGCCAGACGTTCGTGCACTAATCGTTCTGCCTCTGGGCAGCCGAGAACAAGCTTCGGAGAGGTTGCACTCAAATGGACTTTTAAGTATGAAAGCGAGGAGCGACAGCAATGATGGTGACGCCGTTGCAAAGCTGACTGTGTGCTGAAGATGCCCAGCACATGCTTTCCCTCCTGGCTCTTCAGCTCTGGGAGCAGAGGCCAGACGTTCGTGCTCTAATCGCTGTGCTACTTGGCAGCTCAGAGCAAGCTCCGTAGAGGTTGCATTCGAGTGGACTTTTAGGTATGAAACCGAGGAGCGACAGCAATGATGGTGACACCGTTGCAAAGCTAACTGTGTGCTGAAGATGCCCAGCACATGCTTTCCCTCCTGGCTCTTCGACTGTG
The DNA here is from genome assembly GCF_028554395.1 of Pezoporus wallicus. NCBI lineage: Eukaryota > Metazoa > Chordata > Aves > Psittaciformes > Psittacidae > Pezoporus > Pezoporus wallicus. The sequence goes on along the minus strand of NW_026635040.1, from coordinate 14,282 downwards.
GGAGCAGACGGCAACCGTTCGTGCTCTACTCACTGTGCTGCTGGGCAGCCGAGAGCAAGCTCCGAAGAGGGTTCATTCAAATGGACCTTTAGGTATGACACCGAGGAGCGACAGCGGAGCGACAGCAATGATGGTGACACCGTTGCAAAGCTGACTGTGTGCTGAAGATGCCCAGCACATGCTTTCCCTCCTGGCTCTTCGACTGTGGGAGCAGACGCCAGACGTTCGTGCTCTACTCACTGTGCTGCTGGGCAGCCGAGAGCAAGCTCCGAGAGGGAGCATTCAAATGGACCTTTAGGTATGAAAGCGAGGAGCGACAGCAATGATGGTGACACCGTTGCAAAGCTGACTGTGTGCTGAAGATGCCCAGCACATGCTTTCCCTCCTGGCTCTTCGGCTCTGAGAGCAGAGGCCAGACGTTCGTGCTCTACTCACTGTGCTGCTGGGCAGCCAAGAGCAAGCGAGCGGAGAAGTTGCATTCAAATGGACTTTTAGGTATGAAAGTGAGGAGCGACAGCAATGATGGAGGCACTGTTGCAAAGCTGACTGTGTGCAGAAGATTCAGAGCACCTGCTTTCCCTCCTGGCTCTTCGATTGTGGGAGCAGACGGCAACTGTTCGTGCTCTACTCACTGTGCTGCTGGGCAGCCGAGAGCAAGCTCCGAAGAGGGTGCATTCAAATGGACCTTTAGGTATGAAAGCACTGAGGAGCGACAGCAATGGTGGTGACACCGTTGCAAAGCTGACTGTGTGCTGAAGATGCCCAGCACATGCTTTCCCTCCTGGCTCTTCGGCGCTGGGAGCAGAGGCCAGACGTTCGTGCACTAATCGCTGTGCTTCTGGGCAGCTGAGAAGCAGCTTTGGAGAGGTTGCATTCAAATGTACTTTTAGGTATGAAACCGAGGAGTGACAGCAATAATGGTGACAGCATTGCAAAGCTGACTGTGTGCTGAAGATGCCCCGCACATGCTTTCCCTCCTGGCTCTTCGACTGTGGGAGCAGACGGCAACCCTAACCCTAACCCTAACCCTAACCCTAACCCTAACCCTAACCCTAACCCTAACCCTAACCCTAACCCTAACCCTAACCCTAACCTAACCCTAACCCTAACCCTAACCCTAACCCTAACCCTAACCCCCTAACCCTAACCCTAACCCTAACCCTAACCCTAACCCTAACCCTAACCCTAACCCCTAACCCTAACCCTAACCCTAACCCTAACCCTAACCCTAACCCTAACCCTAACCCTAACCCTAACCCTAACCCTAACCCTAACTCTAACCCTAACCCTAACCCCGAACCCCTAACCCCTAACCCCAACCCCCTAACCCCTAACCCTAACCCTAACCCTAACCCTAACCCTAACTAAGCTTTCACCAGCTTTCCCTCCTGGCTCTTCGATTGTGGGAGCAGACGGCAACTGTTCGTGCTCTACTCACTGTGCAGCTGGGCAGCCGAGAGCAAGCTCCGAAGAGGGTGCATTCAAATGGACCTTTAGGTATGAAAGCGAGGAGCGACAGCAATGATGGTGACACCGTTGCAAAGCTGACTGTGTGCTGAAGATGCCCAGCACATGCTTTCCCTCCTGGCTCTTCGGATCTGGGAGCAGAAGCCAGACGTTCGTGCACTAATCGTTCTGCCCCTGGGCAGCCGAGAACAAGCTTCGGAGAGGTTGCACTCAAATGGACTTTTAAGTATGAAAGCGAGGAGCGACAGCAATGATGGTGACACCGTTGCAAAGCTGACTGTGTGCTGAAGATGCCCAGCACATGCTTTCCCTCCTGGCTCTTCGGCTCTGGGAGCAGAGGCCAGACGTTCGTGCTCTAATCGCTGTGCTACTTGGCAGCAGAGCAAGCTCCGTAGAGGTTGCATTCGTGTGGACTTTTAGGTATGAAACCGAGGAGCGACAGCAATGATGGTGACACCGTTGCAAAGCTAACTGTGTGCTGAAGATGCCCAGCACATGCTTTCCCTCCTGGCTCTTCGACTGTGGGAGCAGACGGCAACCGTTCGTGCTCTACTCACTGTGCTGCTGGGCAGCCGAGAGCAAGCTCCGAAGAGGGTGCATTCAAATGGACCTTTAGGTATGAAAGCGAGGAGCGACAGCAATGATGGTGACACCGTTGCAAAGCTGACTGTGTGCTGAAGATGCCCAGCACATGCTTTCCCTCCTGGCTCTTCGGCTCTGAGAGCAGAGGCCAGACGTTCGTGCTCTACTGACTGTGCTGCTGGGCAGCCAAGAGCAACGAGCAGAGAAGTTGGATTCAAATGAACTTCTCGGTATGAAAGTGAGGAGCGACAGCAATGATGGAGGCACTGTTGCAAAGCTGACTGTGTGCAGAAGATTGAGAGCACCAGCTTTCCCTCCTGGCTCTTCGATTGTGGGAGCAGACGGCAACTGTTCGTGCTCTACTCACTGTGCTGCTGGGCAGCCGAGAGCAAGCTCCGAAGAGGGTGCATTCAAATGGACCTTTAGGTATGACACTGAGGAGCGACAGCAATGATGGTGACACCGTTGCAAAGCTGACTGTGTGCTGAAGATGCCCAGCACATGCTTTCCCTCCTGGCTCTTCGACTGTGGGAGCAGACGGCAACCGTTCGTGCTCTACTCACTGTGCTGCTGGGCAGCCGAGAGCAAGCTCCGAAGAGGGTGCATTCAAATGGACCTTTAGGTATGAAAGCGAGGAGCGACAGCAATGATGGTGACACCGTTGCAAAGCTGACTGTGTGCTGAAGATGCCCAGCACATGCTTTCCCTCCTGGCTCTTCGGCTCTGGGAGCAGAGGCCAGACGTTCGTGCTCTACTCGCTGTGCTGCTGGGCAGCTGAGAAGCAGCTTTGGAGAGGTTGCATTCAAATGTACTTTTAGGTATGAAAGCGAGGAGCGACAGCAATGATGGTGACACCGTTGCAAAGCTGACTGTGTGCTGAAGATGCACAGCACATGCTTTCCCTCCTGGCTCTTCGACTGTGGGAGCAGACGGCAACCGTTCGTGCTCTACTCACTGTGCTGCTGGGCAGCCGAGAGCAAGCTCTGAAGAGGGTGCATTCAAATGGACCTTTAGGTATGAAACTGAGGAGCGACAGCAATGATGGTGACACCGTTGCAAAGCTGACTGTGTGCTGAAGATGCCCAGCACATGCTTTCCCTCCTGGCTCTTCGGATCTGGGAGCAGAAACCAGACGTTCGTGCACTAATCGCTGTGCTTCTGGGCAGCTGAGAAGCAGCTTTGGAGAGGTTGCATTCAAATGTACTTTTAGGTATGAAACCGAGGAGTGACAGCAATAATGGTGACAGCATTGCAAAGCTGACTGTGTGCTGAAGATGCCCCGCACATGCTTTCCCTCCTCGCTCTTCGACTGTGGGAGCAGACGGCAACCCTAACCCTAACCCTAACCCTAACCCTAACCCAACCCTAACCCTAACCCTAACCCTAACCCTAACCCTAACCCTAACCCTAACCCTAACCCTAACCCTAACCCTAACCCTAACCCTAACCCTAACCCTAACCCTAACCCTAACCCTAACCCCTAACCCTAACCCTAACCCTAACCCTAACCCTAACCCTAACCCTAACCCTAACCCTAACCCTAACCCTAACCCTAACCCTAACCCTAACCCCTAACCCTAACCCTAACCCTAACCCTAACCCTAACCCTAACCCCTAACCCTAACCCAACTGTTCGTGCTCTACTAACTGTGCAGCTGGGCAGCCGAGAGCAAGCTCCGTAGAGGGTGCATTCAAATGGACCTTTAGGTATGAAAGGGAGCAGCGACAGCAATGATGGTGACACCGTTGCAAAGCTGACTGTGTGCTGAAGATGCCCAGCACATGCTTTCCCTCCTAGCCGAGATCAAGCTCCGGAGAGGTTGCATTCAAATGGACTTTTAAGTATGAAAGCGAGGAGCGACAGCAATGATGGTGACACCGTTGCAAAGCTGACTGTGTGCTGAAGATGCCCAGCACATGCTTTCCCTCCTGGCTCTTCGGCTCTGGGAGCAGAGGCCAGACGTTCGTGCTCTAATCGCTGTGCTGCTGGGCAGCCAGAGCAAGCTCCGAGAGGTTGCATTCAAATGGACTTTTAGGTATGAAAGCGAGGAGCGACAGCAATGATGGTGACACCGTTGCAAAGCTGACTGTGTGCGGAAGATGCCCAGCACATGCTTTCCCTCCTGGCTCTTCGACTGTGGGAGCAGACGGCAACCGTTCGTGCTCCACTCACTGTGCTGCTGGGCAGCCGAGAGCAAGCTCCGAAGAGGGTGCATTCAAATGGACCTTTAGGTATGAAACTGAGGAGCGACAGCAATGATGGTGACACCGTTGCAAAGCTGACTGTGTGCTGAAGATGCCCAGCACATGCTTTCCCTCCTGGCTCTTCGGCTCTGGGAGCAGAGGCCAGACGTTCGTGCTCTAATCGCTGTGCTGCTGGGCAGCTGAGAGCAACCTGAGGAGAGGTTGCATTCAAATGGACTTTTAGGTATGAAACCGAGGAGCGACAGCAATGATGGTGACACCGTTGCAAAGCTGACTGTGTGCTGAAGATGCCCAGCACATGCTTTCCCTCCTGGCTCTTCGACTGTGGGAGCAGACGGCATCCGTTCCTGCTCTACTCACAGTGCTGCTGGGCAGCCTAGAGCAAGCTCCTAAGAGGGTGCATTCAAATGGACCTTAATGAAACCGAGGACCAGCAATAACACCTAACCCTGACTGTGTGCTAACCCTAACACCTAACCCCTAGCTGTGGGAGCAGACCCTAACCTAACCCTTCCTCTAACCCTAACCCTAACCCTAACCCCCTAACCCTAACCCTAACCTAACCAAATGAGTAACCCTAACCCTAACCCTAACCTGACTGTGTGCTGAACCCTAACCCAGCACCAGCTTTCCCTCCTGGCTCTTCGATTGTGGGAGCAGACGGCAACTGTTCGTGCTCTACTCACTGTGCTGCTGGGCAGCCGAGAGCAAGCTCCGAAGAGGGTGCATTCAAATGGACCTTTAGGTATGAAACCGAGGAGCGACAGCAATGATGGTGACACCGTTGCAAAGCTGACTGTGTGCTGAAGATGCCCAGCACATGCTTTCCCTCCTGGCTCTTCGATTCTGGGAGCAGACGGCCAGACGTTCGTGCTCTAATCACTGTGCTGCTGGGCAGCCGAGAGCAAGCTCCGGAGAGGTTGCATTCAAATGGACTTTTAGGTATGAAACCGAGGAGCGACAGCAATGATGGTGACACCGTTGCAAAGCTGACTGTGTGCTGAAGATGCCCAGCACATGCTTTCCCTCCTGGCTCTTCGGATCTGGGAGCAGACGCCAGACCATTCGTGCTCTACTCACTGTGCTGCTGGGCAGCCGAGAGCAAGCTCCGAAGAGGTTGCATTCAAATGGACCTTTAGGTATGAAAGCGAGGAGCGACAGCAATGATGGTGACACCGTTGCAAAGCTGACTGTGTGCTGAAGATGCCCAGCACATGCTTTCCCTCCTGGCTCTTCGGCTCTGGGAGCAGAGGCCAGACGTTCGTGCTCTAATCGCTGTGCTACTTGTCAGCTCAGAGCAAGCTCCGTAGAGGTTGCATTCTAGTGGACTTTTAGGTATGAAAGCGAGGAGCGACAGCAATGATGGTGACACCGTTGCAAAGCTGACTGTGTGCTGAAGATGCCCAGCACATGCTTTCCCTCCTGGCTCTTCGACTGTGGGAGCAGAGGCAACCGTTCGTGCTCTACTCACTGTGCTGCTGGGCAGCCGAGAGCAAGCTCCGAAGAGAGGTGCATTCAAATGGACCTTTAGGTATGAAAGCGAGGAGCGACAGCAATGATGGTGACACCGTTGCAAAGCTGACTGTGTGCTGAAGATGCCCAGCACATGCTTTCCCTCCTGGCTCTTCGGCTCTGAGAGCAGAGGCCAGACGTTCGTGCTCTACTCACTGTGCTGCTCGGCAGCCGAGAGAAAGCTCCGAAGAGGGTGCATTCAAATGGACCTTTAGGTATGAAAGTGAGGAGCGACAGCAATGATGGAGTCACTGTTGCAAAGCTGACTGTGTGCAGAAGATTCAGAGCACCAGCTTTCCCTCCTGGCTCTTCGATTGTGGGAGCAGACGGCAACTGTTCGTGCTCTACTCACTGTGCTGCTGGGCAGCCGAGAGCAAGCTCTGAAGAGGGTGCATTCAAATGGACCTTTAGGTATGACACTGAGGAGCGACAGCAATGATGGTGACACCGTTGCAAAGCTGACTGTGTGCTGAAGATGCCCAGCACATGCTTTACCTCCTGGCTCTTCGATCTGGGAGCAGAGGCCAGACGTTCGTGCTCTAATCGCTGTGCTACTGGGCACGAGAAGCAAGCTCCGGAGAGGTTGCATTCAAATGGACTTTTAGGTATGAAACCGAGGAGCGACAGCAATGATGGTGACACCGTTGCAAAGCTCACTGTGTGCTGAAGATGCCCAGCACATGCTTTCCCTCCTGGCTCTTCGACTGTGGGAGCAGACGGCAACCGTTCGTGCTCTACTCACTGTGCTGCTGGGCAGCCGAGAGCAAGCTCCGAAGAGGGTGCATTCAAATGGACCTTTAGGTATGAAAGCGAGGAGCGACAGCAATGATGGTGACACCGTTGCAAAGCTGACTGTGTGCTGAAGATGCCCAGCACATGCTTTCCCTCCTGGCTCTTCGACTGAGGGAGCAGACGGCAACCGTTCGTGCTCTACTCACTGTGCTGCTGGGCAGCCGAGAGCAAGCTCCGAAGAGGGTGCATTCAAATGGACCTTTAGGTATGAAAGCGAGGAGCGACAGCAATGATGGTGACACCGTTGCAAAGCTGACTGTGTGCTGAAGATGCCCAGCACATGCTTTCCCTCCTGGCTCTTCGGATCTGGGAGCAGAGGCCAGACGTTCGTGCACTAATCGCTGTGCTACTGGGCAAGAGAAGCAGCTTTGGAGAGGTTGCATTCAAATGTACTTTTAGGTATGAAACCGAGGAGCGACAGCAATAATGGTGACAGCATTGCAAAGCTGACTGTGTGCTGAAGATGCCCCGCACATGCTTTCCCTCCTGGCTCTTCGACTGTGGGAGCAGACGGCAACTCTAACCCTAACCCTAACCCTAATCCTTACCCTAACCCAACCCTAACCCTAACCCTAACCCTAAACCTAACCCTAAACCTAACCATAACCCTAACCCTAACCCTAACCCCTAACCCAAACCCTAACCCTAACCCTAACCCCTAACCCTAACCCCTAACCCTAACCCTAACCCTAACCCTAACCTTTCACCAGCTTTCCCTCCTGGCTCTTCGATTGTGGGAGCAGACGGCAACTGTTCGTGCTCTACTCACTGTGCAGCTGGGCAGCCGAGAGCAAGCTCCGAAGAGGGTGCATTCAAATGGACCTTTAGGTATGAAAGCGAGGAGCGACAGCAATGATGGTGACACCGTTGCAAAGCTGACTGTGTGCTGAAGATGCCCAGCACATGCTTTCCCTCCTGGCTCTTCGGATCTGGGAGCAGAAGCCAGACGTTCGTGCACTAATCGTTCTGCCCCTGGGCAGCCGAGAACAAGCTTCGGAGAGGTTGCACTCAAATGGACTTTTAAGTATGAAAGCGAGGAGCGACAGCAATGATGGTGACACCGTTGCAAAGCTGACTGTGTGCTGAAGATGCCCAGCACATGCTTTCCCTCCTGGCTCTTCGGCTCTGGGAGCAGAGGCCAGACGTTCGTGCTCTAATCGCTGTGCTACTTGGCAGCTCAGAGCAAGCTCCGTGGAGGTTGCATTCGAGTGGACTTTTAGGTATGAAAGCGAGGAGCGACAGCAATGATGGTGACACCGTTGCAAAGCTGACTGTGTGCTGAAGATGCCCAGCACATGCTTTCCATCCTGGCTCTTCGGCTCTAAGAGCAGAGGCCAGACGTTCGTGCACTAATCACTGTGCCCCTGGGCAGCCGAGAACAAGCTTCGGAGAGGTTGCACTCAAATGGACTTTTAAGTATGAAACCGAGGAGCGACAGCAATGATGGTGACACCGTTGCAAAGCTGACTGTGTGCTGAAGATGCCCAGCACATGTTTTCCATCCTGGCTCTTCGGCTCTAAGAGCAGAGGCCAGACGTTCATGCACTAATCACTGTGCCCCTGGGCAGCCGAGAACAAGCTTTGGAGACGTTGCATTCAAATGGACTTTTACATATGAAACCGAGGAGCGACAGCAATGATGGTGACACCGTTGCAAAGCTGACTGTGTGCTGAAGATGCCCAGCACATGCTTTCCCTCCGGGCTCTTCGGCTCTGGGAGCAGAGGCCAGACGTTCATGCTCTACTGACTGTGCAGCTGGGCAGCCAAGAGCAACGAGCAGAGAAGTTGGATTCAAATGAACTTCTAGGTATGAAAGTGAGGAGCGACAGCAATGATGGACGCACTGGGTCAAAGCTGACTGTGTGCAGAAGATTCAGAGCACCAGCTTTCCCTCCTGGCTCTTCGATTGTGGGAGCAGACGGCAACTGTTCGTGCTCTACTCACTGTGCTGCTGGGCAGCCGAGAGCAAGCTCCGAAGAGGGTGCATTCAAATGGACCTTTAGGTATGAAAGCGAGGAGCGACAGCAATGATGGTGACACCGTTGCAAAGCTGACTGTGTGCTGAAGATGCCCAGCACATGCTTTCCCTCCTGGCTCTTCGGATCTGGGAGCAGAAGCCAGACGTTCGTGCACTAATCGTTCTGCCCCTGGGCAGCCGAGATCAAGCTTCGTAGAGGTTGCACTCAAATGGACTTTTATGTATGAAAGCGAGGAGCGACAGCAATGATGGTGACACCGTTGCAAAGCTGACTGTGTGCTGAAGATGCCCAGCACATGCTTTCCCTCCTGGCTCTTCGGCTCTGGGAGCAGAGGCAGACGTTCGTGCTCTACTCACTGTGCTGCTGGGCAGCCAAGAGCAAGCTCCGAAGAGGTTGCATTCAAATGGACCTTTAGGTATGAAAGTGAGGAGCGACAGCAATGATGGTGACACCGTTGCAAAGCTGACTGTGTGCTGAAGATGCCCAGCACATGCTTTCCCTCCTGGCTCTTCGGATCTGGGAGCAGAAGCCAACGTTCGTGCACTAATCGCTGTGCTACTGGGCAGCCGAGAAGCAAGCTTTGGAGAGGTTGCATTCAAATGGACTTTTAGGTATGAAACCGAGGAGAGAAAGCAATCATGGTGACAGCATTGCAAAGCTGACTGTGTGCTGAAGATGCCCAGCACATGCTTTCCCTCCTGGCTCTTCGACTGTGGGAGCAGACGGCAACCCTAACCCTAACCCTAACCCTAACCCTAACCCTAACCCTAACCCTAACCCTAACCCTAACCCTAAACCTAACCCTAACCCTAACCCAAACCCTACCCCAAACCCGTAACCCTAACCCTATGAACCCTAACCCTAACCCTAACCCTAACAACCTAACCCTAACCCCTAATGATGGTGACACCGTTGCAAAGCTGACTGTGTGCTGAAGATGCCCAGCACAGCTTTCCCTCCTGGCTCTTCGATTGTGGGAGCAGACGGCAACTGTTCGTGCTCTACTCACTGTGCTGCTGGGCAGCCGAGAGCAAGCTCCGAAGAGGGTGCATTCAAATGGACCTTTAGGTATGAAACGAGGAGCGACAGCAATGATGGTGACACCGTTGCAAAGCTGACTGTGTGCTGAAGATGCCCAGCACATGCTTTCCCTCCTGGCTCTTCGGCTCTGGGAGCCGCGGCCAGACGTTCGTGCTCTAATCGCTGTGCTACTGGGCAGCTCAGAGCAAGCTCCGGAGAGGTTGCATTCAAATGGACTTTTAGGTATGAAACCGAGGAGCGACAGCAATGATGGTGACACCGTTGCAAAGCTGACTGTGTGCTGAAGATGCCCAGCACATGCTTTCCCTCCTGGCTCTTCGACTGTGGGAGCAGACGGCAACCATTCGTGCTCTACTCACTGTGCTGCTGGGCAGCCGAGAGCAAGCTCCGAAGAGGGTGCATTCAAATGGACCTTTAGGTATGAAAGCGAGGAGCGACAGCAATGATGGTGACACCGTTGCAAAGCTGACTGTGTGCTGAAGATGCCCAGCACATGCTTTCCCTCCTGGCTCTTCGGATCTGGGAGCAGAAGCCAGACGTTCGTGCTCTAATCACTGTGCTGCTGGGCAGCCGAGAGCAAGCTTCGGAGAGGTTGCATTCAAATGGACTTTTAGGTATGAAACCGAGGAGCGACAGCAATGATGGTGACACCGTTGCAAAGCTGACTGTGTGCTGAAGATGCCCAGCACATGCTTTCCCTCCTGGCTCTTCGGCTCTGGGAGCAGAGGCCAGACGTTCATGCTCTACTGACTGTGCTGCTGGGCAGCCAAGAGCAACGAGCAGAGAAGTTGGATTCAAATGAACTTCTAGGTATGAAAGTGAGGAGCGACAGCAATGATGGACGCACTGGGTCAAAGCTGACTGTGTGCAGAAGATTCAGAGCACCAGCTTTCCCTCCTGGCTCTTCGATTGTGGGAGCAGACGGCAACTGTTCGTGCTCTACTCACTGTGCAGCTGGGCAGCCGAGAGCAAGCTCCGAAGAGGGTGCATTCAAATGGACCTTTAGGTATGAAACCGAGGAGCGACAGCAATGATGGTGACACCGTTGCAAAGCTGACTGTGTGCTGAAGATGCCCAGCACATGCTTTCCCTCCTGGCTCTTCGGCTCTGGCAGCAGACGGCAACCGTTCGTGCTCTACTCACTGTGCTGCTGGGCAGCCAAGAGCAAGCTCCGAAGAGGGTGCATTCAAATGGACCTTTAGGTATGAAACCGAGGAGCGACAGCAATGATGGTGACACCGTTGCAAAGCTGACTGTGTGCTGAAGATGCCCAGCACATGCTTTCCCTCCTGGCTCTTCGACTGTGGAGCAGACGGCAACCGTTCGTGCTCTACTCACTGTGCTACTGGGCAGCTGAGAAGCAGCTTTGGAGAGGTTGCATTCAAATGGACCTTTAGGTATGAAACCGAGGAGTGACAGCAATAATGGTGACACCATTGCAAAGCTGACTGTGTGCTGAAGATGCCCCGCACATGCTTTCCCTCCTGGCTCTTCGACTGTGGGAGCAGACGGCAACCCTAACCCTAACCCTAACCCTAACCAACCCTAACCAACCCTAACCCTAAGAGGTAACCCTAAATGGACCCTAACCCTAACCCTGACCCTAACCCTACAGCAATAACCCTAACCCTAAAGCCTGTGTGCCCTAAGCCTGACTGTGTGCCTAACCCAACCCTAACCATGCCCTAACCCTAACCCTAACCTTCGACTAACCCTAACCCTAACCCTACCCCTAACCCTAACCCTAACCCTAAACCTAACCCTAACCCTAACCCTAACCCTAACCCTAACCCTAACCCTACCCATAACCCTAACCCTAACCCTAACCCTAAACCTAACCCCCCTGCCCTAACCCTAACCCCCTAACCCTAACCCTAATGCTTTCCCTCCCTAACTCTTCGATTGTGGGAGCAGACGGCAACTCTTCGTGCTCTACTCACTGTGCTGCTGGGCAGCCGAGAGCAAGCTCCGAAGAGGGTGCATTCAAATGGAACTTTAGTATGAAAGCGAGGACCGACAGCAATGATGGTGACACCGTTGCAAAGCTGACTGTGTGCTGAAGATGCCCAGCACATGCTTTCCCTCCTGGCTCTTCGACTGGGAGCAGACGGCAACTGTTCGTGCTCTAATCACTGTGCTGCTGGGCAGCCGAGAGCAAGCTCCGGAGAGGGTGCATTCAAATGGACCTTTTAGGTATGAAAGCGAGGAGCGACAGCAATGATGGTGACACCGTTGCAAAGCTGACTGTGTGCTGAAGATGCCCAGCACATGCTTTCCCTCCTGGCTCTTCGGATCTGGGAGCAGAAGCCAGACGTTCGTGCACTAATCGCTGAGCTACTGGGCAGCTGAGAAGCAAGCTTTGGAGAGGTTGCATTCAAATGGACTTTTAGGAATGAAACCGAGGAGCGACAGCAATGATGGTGACACCGTTGCAAAGCTGACTGTGTGCTGAAGATGCCCAGCACATGCTTTCCCTCCTGGCTCTTCGACTGTGGGAGCAGACGGCAACGGTTCGTGCTCTACTCACTGTGCTGCTGGGCAGCCGAGAGCAAGCTCCGAAGAGGGTGCATTCAAATGGACCTTTAGGTATGACCCGAGGAGCGACAGCAATGATGGTGACACCGTTGCAAAGCTGACTGTGTGCTGAAGATGCCCAGCACATGCTTTCCCTCCTGGCTCTTCGATTGTGGGAGCAGACGGCAACCGTTCGTGCTCTACTCACTGTGCTGCTGGGCAGCCGTGAGCTAGCTCCGAAGAGGGTGCATTCAAATGGACCTTTAGGTATGAAAGCGAGGAGCGACAGCAATGATGGTGACACCGTTGCAAAGCTGACTGTGTGCTGAAGATGCCCAGCACATGCTTTCCCTCCTGGCTCTTCGGCTCTGGGAGCAGACGGCAACCGTTCGTGCTCTACTCACTGTGCTGCTGGGCAGCTCAGAGCAAGCTCCGAAGAGGTTGCATTCAAATGGACCTTTAGGTATGAAAGCGAGGAGCGACAGCAATGATGGTGACACCGTTGCAAAGCTGACTGTGTGCTGAAGATGCCCAGCACATGCTTTCCCTCCTGGCTCTTCGGCTCTGGGAGCAGACGCCAGACGTTCGTGCACTAATCGTTCTGCCCCTGGGCAGCCGAGAACAAGCTTCGGAGAGGTTGCATTCAAATGGACTTTTAAGTATGAAACCGAGGAGCGACAGCAATGATGGTGACACCGTTGCAAAGCTGACTGTGTGCTGAAGATGCCCAGCACATGTTTTCCATCCTGGCTCTTCGGCTCTAAGAGCAGAGGCCAGACGTTCATGCACTAATCACTGTGCCCCTGGGCAGCCGAGAACAAGCTTTGGAGACGTTGCATTCAAATGGACTTTTAAGTATGAAACCGAGGAGCGACAGCAATGATGGTGACACCGTTGCAAAGCTGACTGTGTGCTGAAGATGCCCAGCACATGCTTTCCCTCCTGGCTCTTCGACTGTGGGAGCAGACGGCAACCGTTCGTGCTCTACTCACTGTGCTGCTGGGCAGCCAAGAGCAAGCTCCGAAGAGGGTGCATTCAAATGTACTTTTAGGTATGAAACCGAGGAGCGACAGCAATGATGGTGACACCATTGCAAAGCTGACTGTGTGCTGAAGATGCCCAGCACATGCTTTCCCTCCTGGCTCTTCGACTGTGGGAGCAGACGGCAACCCTAACCCTAACCCTAACACTAACCCTGGGCCTAACCCCAACCCAACCTAACCCTATGCCCCTAACCCTAACCCTAACCCTAAACCTAACCATAACCCTAACCCTAAACAACCCCTAACACTAACCCTTTAAACCCTATGACCGACAGCAATAACACCTTGCAAAGCTGACTGTGTGCAGAAGATACAGAGCACCAGCTTTACCTCCTGGCTCTACGAATGTGGGAGCAGACGGCAACTGTTCGTGCTCTACTCACTGTGCTGCTGGGCAGCCGAGAGCAAGCTCCGAAGAGGGTGCATTCAAATGGACCTTTAGGTATGAAAGCGAGGAGCGACAGCAATGATGGTGACACCGTTGCAAAGCTGACTGTGTGCTGAAGATGCCCAGCACATGCTTTCCCTCCTGGCTCTTCGGCTCTGGGAGCAGAGGCCAGACGTTCGTGCTCTACTGACTGTGCTGCTGGGCAGCCGAGAGCAAGCTCCGAAGAGGGCGCGTTCAAATGGACCTTTCGGTATGAAAGTGAGGAGCGACAGCAATGATGGAGGCACTGTTGCAAAGCTGACTGTGTGCAAAAGATTCAGAGTACCAGCTTTCCCTCCTGGCTCTTCGATTGTGGGAGCAGACGGCAACTGTTCGTGCTCTACTCACTGTGCTGCTGGGCAGCCGAGAGCAAGCTCCGAAGAGGTTGCATTCAAATGGACCTTTAGGTATGAAACCGAGGAGCGACAGCAATGATGGTGACACCGTTGCAAAGCTGACTGTGTGCTGAAGATGCCCAGCACATGCTTTCCCTCCTGGCTCTTCGACTGTGGGAGCAGACAGCAACCGTTCGTGCTCTACTCACTGTGCTGCTGGGCAGCCGAGAGCAAGCTCCGAAGAGGGTGCTTTCAAATGGACGTTTAGGTATGAAAGCGAGGAGCGACAGCAATGATGGTGACACCGTTGCAAAGCTGACTGTGTGCTGAAGATGCCCAGCACATGTTTTCCATCCTGGCTCTTCGGCTCTAAGAGCAGAGGCC
>NW_026635039.1:0-1484 GCF_028554395.1 Pezoporus wallicus | reverse complement strand
GACAGGGCTCTCTGGGTGCCGCGTGGCAGCGTGGGGCATGATGGGAGTTGTAGTCCTGGCTGAGCATCGTCATAACGGGGCTCTATGGGGGCAGCGTTGCATGATCAGGGTTGTAGTCCCTGTAGTCTATGGGTCTCTATGGAGTCTCTATGGGGTCTCTATGGGTCTCTGTGGGTCTTTATGGTTCACTTTGGGTCGCTTTCGGGCTCTCTGGGGTGTCTATGGGTCTCTATAGGGTCTCTGTAGGTATCTATGGGTCTCTAAGGGGCTCTATGGGTCTCTGAGTCTCTGTCTCTCTATGGGTCTCTATAGTCTCTACGGGGTCTCTATGGGTCTCTCTATGGGTCTCTGTGGGTCCCTGCAGGGTCTGACCATGGAGGGGGGGTCTCTTTACGAGTCCCTTGGAGGGGGAAGCAGCAGCAGCTCCAGTACCAGGATGCAGGGGGCAGAGCTCGAGACCCTGAGACCCCCCTTTTACCCCCATTGCCCCCGTTACCCCAAATTGCTCCCATTGCCCCATTACCGCCATTGTCCCCATATAAAGCCATGGAGCCAGCAGTGGGTGTGAACCTGTCCCTGCCCCATAGGGTTCTATAGGGGTCCATAGGGACACCACTCGTTACCGGTCTCCAGCCGGACACTGAGCCATTGACCACAACTCTCTGTGTGCGGCCATCCAGCCAGTTCTTTATCCACTGAGTGGTCCATCCATCAAATTGATGTCTCTCCAATTTAGAGACAAGGATGTCGTGTGGGACGGTGTCGAACTCTTTACACAAGTCCAGGTAGATGCCATCAACTGCTCTACCCCTGTCCATCAGTTCTGTAGCCCCATCATAGAAGGCCACCACATTGGTCAGGCAGGATTTCCCCTCAGTGAAGCCCTGCTGGCTGTCACCAAGCACCTTGTTGATTTTCATGTGCCTTAGCATGCCTTCCAGGAGAATCTGCTCCAAGCTTTTGCCAGGCACAGAGGTGAGACTGACTGCTCTGTCATTCCCCGGGTCATCCATTTTCCCCTTCTTGAAAATGGGGGTTATATTTCCCTTTTTCCAGTCATGGGAACTTCACCTGACTGCCACGATTTCTCAAATATGATGGCCAGTGGCTTCGCAACTTCATTCGCCAGCTCCTTCAGGACCCGTGGATGGATTCATCAGGACCCATGGACTTGTGCACGTTCAGATTTTTAAGATGGTCTCGAACCAGTTCCTCTCCTACAGTGGGCCCAAGGTCTTCATTCTCACAGTCCCTGCATCTGCCTTCCAAGACTTGGGTGGTGTGGTCAGAGCCTTTGCCAGTGAAGAGTGAGGCAAAGAAGTCATTCAGAACCTCAGCCTTCTCCAAATCCTGTGTAGCCAGTTCTCCCGAGAGCTTCCGGAAGGGGGCTATGTTGTCCCTAGTCTGTTTTTTATTTGCTACATACCTGAAGAATCCCTTCCTGTTATCCTTAACATCCCGAGCCTATTTGAATTCTAACTGGG
>NW_026635038.1:0-148226 GCF_028554395.1 Pezoporus wallicus | reverse complement strand
AAGGTTGCACAATACGCCTATACATATTCATGTCCTATCCCCGCTTCGTATTATAATGAGCCAGAAGGTCCTCTGTGCCTGCGCAGTGCCCCCTCTGGTCATGGGCAGGGGTCTCAAGATGAAGTAAATGAGTCTTCCTCCTCTGGGTAGGGGTCTTCAAGATGAAGTAAATGAGTCTTCCTCTTCTTGCACTTTTCACCTTTTTAGTCTTTATGTGTGGCCTTAGAGTTTGGTCAGTGTCCCAGCCGTAAATCCTCTACTTCTCCCCTTTATCAGTAGAGTTTGATCAGTGTCCCAGCCATAAATCCTCTGCTTCTCCCCTTTATCAGTAGATTCAGGCGTCTGCTTATTAACAGGACCGGAGGTCTCTGTTCTGCTTAGCAGGCATTTATAACAGATAGTCCTTTTGTTTAAACAAATTCCTCTAACCCCCTTGTACAACCCCCCTGTACAACCCCCTTGTACAACCCCCTGTACTCCCCCCCTGTACAATGGTCAACCCTCTGTATCACCAGGCCACACATTCCTCCTGCTGCATAACACATGAAGGTTCCTATCCCCTTGGTTCCCAGTTTCTATTGCCCAGTCCCAAACTGGTCATAGGGTAAAAGACTGGAGGTAGAATGGAAAAGAAAAACCACAACAAAACAAAAACCACAAAACCCCAGAAAAGCATTCAGCTTTCAAGGCTGGATGTATGACTGGTACTGATGGTTTTGTTCTCTGACCCTAGGACATTCTGCACTAGCCATAGTGTAGCATCACTCAGCCATGATGAAAAACATACTTGCTTTTTTATTGTGGCTCAGATGAGAAAGTGGTCAGATTCACAGACAACACTTTTTATACTAGGTGGGATATATACATTGATACACAGACTCATGCCATGAAGAATAAATACCTGAATGGTCATGTTGATTGCATAGGTAACACCATACGCTTGTAAAGCAGAGCACCTTTCGGTTTCAAACCAGCAATATTAAAAAAATCCAAAACACTAAAACTTTTTATGACTAGGGTTACTACTGAATACATTACCAGAGATCAGTTTATAAGGATTTAGGGCATCACTTAAAAATTGGAAAAGTATGTAGAATTATATGTCTGCAATATATAGTGATTTGGAGAAAACTCCAGGAACAAACTCGCCAACCAAGTTTTAAGTTGACAAGCAGGTATTCTTTATACCGCTGCCGGAAGACACGGAGAATAGCTACACCCAGCGTGTGTCTCTCTTATTGCTACATAAGCAGCCCTTATATAGACACTGGGCATACATACATATTCATGAGGATACGTATGGATTACATAATTTTCCAGAAAGTTCCCTGCATGTGTACAAACTTGTGGTGGTGGTGGTCTCTGAGGGTCATTTACTTCTTCCAACAATCTTCATCACTTCTGGCAGCCTTCAAAGCACGAACAGTAGATGCTCATACCAGCTTAATTGGTTCGTTAGCACCACAGACATAATAATCCTCCTATCCTCCTACTTATCAGTTAGTTTAACTGTAGCCCATCCTGGACACCTGCTGTTCCCAGATATTCCTTACCCCTGCATCCTGTTCTTCTAGACTGTTTTTCTTAAAACTATGTCAACTATAATGATTTATCTTGTGCCATGGAATGGACTCAGTCAAAGATCAATATCAGCTGGCCATCTGTGTCGGAATGAGTGTGCATTTTGGTCAGTATAAAAGCCCAAGCCTCATACGATGTGGGGGAGGCAGAGCCTCTGTGGGGACGCCCGCTAAGGTTGAGCCTGCCACCTCGCACTGCAATGATGCTTCTCGGAGCTGGTTTGCTGTTAGTCTCCACAGGGTCCTTGTGGTATTTGTGGTTGCTGCTGAAGCAGGCAGGCCGCTATAGTTGCTGGCCAGCAGGACGGCTTCTGCAGGGATTAAAAAAAAAAAGGGGGGGGGGAGAGAGAGTAATGATGCTGCATTTAACCTGTCTACTTCTCAAGAACTGAAGAACTGATAACCTGGGGGAGGGGGTATATTTGTGTCCTCCTGCCTACAGGTCCATGGCGACTGCCTGCAAAGTTTGTGAAGCCTTGCCATGAGCTGGGCAGCCGAATGGAAAAACCTGATGCCTCAGCTACAGGAGCTGACCATGAATACCCCAAGCAGAATGAGATAGAGGAAGAGAAAGAACGATTAACTGCAAAACATCACTTGGGGACAACTGAAAAGAAACATCCTGAATATGTGTGCTTGTAAAGTAGCTATTATTAGAGGTTGTGATTTTGTGTATAAAACCACCTGTCTTTACTAGCTAGTTGCTAATAAGAAACTGCACCTTGTATTGTATAGATTTGTCACTTGTAAAAGAGATGTTAGAGTATGCAAATTTGCAGTAGCTGCTAGAAAATGCTAAGGCAAAAGCTAGAAAGATTTTAATACAATGGTAGTGTTATAAAGCAGGTGATAGAACAAATTAAGAGGATGGGAGAATTCCACTGGTAAGAAATTTCTTTGGCTAGTCCCTCACTGCCATCAGCATCTTCAACATGCTGCTGCACCCTGTAATAGTTACTCTGCTAATTTAAATGTGTGTGTGCCTTGCTGTAGTAGCGACTTGTTACTGGATAAAACAAAAGGGGGGAGATGTAGAGACAGTGTTTTCACGGGAGAGTGCATAATTGGTACATAAACTTTGAATAGTCCTGAAAGATACAGAAAGGCCATGAGAGGCCCGAAGAAGCTTAAGCAAGCAAGATAAGAGGCTGGAATTCACCAAGTTAATGAGAACTGTGGACTGTTGGCAAGCTTTCAAGGTTGAGTTCTCACACCTGTGTTTAACCAATTATATGTTAGTCATTAAGGGTCTTCAAAACATGTATCCAATCATAATATGCCAAATCACTGTAAGTGCTTCGGCCGGGGCCTTGGCTCAACTAAGCAGACTGAGTTGCTGAGTTGCTAAGCAGACAAATACTACATCGAAGGCAATTTCTGATTTGTTGTTTAAATGTTGACTCTCTAAGACATGCAACACTGCAGAACCTTTTGTTGTTGGAACAGGGACATGGATGTGAAGAGTTTGATGGAATGCGTTGTATGAATCTTTCTGGTCATTTTAATTCGATACATGCACAGCTGAAAACTCTGGCTCAGCTTACCCAGCAACTGCAAGTGAGCAGTGACCTAGGGATAACTAAATGGTTGTCCTCATGGGGCATTACAGGTTGACTTAAAACACTATTTGAAGTACTGCGCTTATGTATCATTGTTAGGTTAATCATTGTAACTATTAAACTAGCTTATAGTTGTGTGATAAAACAGGTGAACAGAATAACCCACAATGCCTTGCTCGCACAAAGAAAAAGGGGGGAATTGTTGCAGAATGGCCCTAAGAGCAAGGCCATGGAGCCTTGGAGGCCTGTGCGAGCAAGGCAAGGGGTGGCCCCCACAGGTAACCGGAAACCGGAGGTGGGAGGAGAATGTGGAGGAAGCTGTGTGGGTCTAACCAATACTGTTGTGCCTAGGAGGAGTGGCTGAATACCACTCCTATATAAGTGAACTGCGTCACAAATAAAGTAGAAGTTTGCTTATCACCCACATTGGGTTGGCCTGTCTGCTTCTCCTCGCCGCTTACAGGAAACAACACTGGGCTGTGCATGCCTTTGGAGGAGCTATCCCCCATGAACCTCAGTGCTGAATAAAAGCATACTTACTTTACAACCTTAACGAGTTGCGGAGTTCATCCATGTATTAGTTTGAGGGTTTTGAAGGTTTTGAATGGCCTTTAAATACCGTTGAGACCTGTTTGCTGATTGTGATGGGTATCACCATGTTGGCAGGCATACAGAGTGTGTTTTGCCCAAAACCATTTTGTCTGATTTCAAGAGTTAAGCAGAGTCAGGTTTGGGTCTTGTCTGGGGTTAAACTACGATATAGGAGGACCAAGAGATTTTCCCTGAGGCTGGACAGTCATGAGTGGCAGGGTGTGGGGGATAGTATGGAAAAGTATCTAGGCCAGTGGGCCCCTCCAGTGCTTTGGAACTTCACCAATGTATAAGGGCAAGATCCTGAAAAATTACTAAAACACTTAAATGAGGTGTGTTGTTATTATGACCATACCAGAGAGGGACAAATCATGGCAATGTGTGGGGGCTTGGCCGATGCTTGCAGGGCCTTGTTCAACACTATCCAGCACATTCAAAAGGAAAAAAATGTCCCTGGATCTGATGGCAAAGCAACAGACAACACAGCTACTACAGCTCCAAGCACAGCAGCTACACTACCCTAAGTGACAAGTGCAGTCGCTACTCAAACTTCAGCTGCAACTGACAGCGCAACTACCCCAGCTCCAAGCACAGCAGCAACACCACCCCAGCGACAAGTACAGTCGTTACTCAAACCACAGTGATAATCACTGCAGCAAAACCAGAGGACCAATTCGTACCAATATAGGTTGCCCCTGTATGCAAGAGAAAAAGCAAAAAAGAGGTAAGAAGGACGAAACAAGATGAAGAAACAAGATAAAAGAAACTCACCACCCGGGCCAGAATCTGATCAGGAGTCATCATCACATGACGAAGAAGAAGAAGAAGAAGAAGAAGAAGAGGTGACTTCTCGACCTCGGACCTGATTCGGAGAAAACTCCAGGAACAAACTCACCAACAAAGTTTTAAGTTGGCAAGCAGGTATTCTTTATTCTGCGCTGGGAGACACGGGGGATAGCTCCACCTAGTGTGTGCCTCTCTAATTGCCACACAAGCTGTTCTTTTAGTCACTGGGCATACATACATATTCATGAGGCTACGTATGGATTACATAATTTTCCAGAAAGTTCCCCACAGGCATACAGAATTGTGGTGGTGGTCTCTGAGGGTCGTTTACTTCTTCCAACAATCTTCATCACTTCTGGCAGCCTTCAAAGCACGAACAGTAGATGCTGATTAACAGTTAAATTGGCTCGTTAGCACCACAGATATAATAATCATCCTATCCTCCTACTTATCAGTTAGTTTAACTGTAGCCCATCCTGAACACCTGCTGTTCCCAGATATTCCTTACCCCTGCGTCCTGTTCTTCTAGACTGTTTTTCTTAAAACTATGTCAACTATAACGATTTATCTTGTGCCACGGAATGGACTCAGTCAAAGATCAATATCAGCAGAACAAAAGCCATTTACAGTAAAGCATTAACTTCTTATATACTGTTGCTTACATCACTCTGATTTAGCAACACTACTGACGGTTACAAATATTCACACTGTTTGGTCTGTCTTTGAGATGCACATCCTGCTTTATCTTGCAAGCCACCTGCTTTGTTTTGCTAACTGATCTTTACCCTTCATAGTTCTCTTTACAGTTCCCAAGGCTTAGGCCCCAGCAGGTCATTGACACCTGGTGTTTTCTTCACAGTTCCCAAGGCCTAAGGCGGACCAGGACTCTCAATCTATTGTTTCATCTGAGGGAAAGGATAGTTGTTTAGACCCCGTCCCGCAGGGGAAAAAGGGTACCAGGGAAAGAGTTAGCAGAGCTCACTCACAGAGCTTTAGGTTAGATTCAAAGTGTGAGGGGGTTGTAGCTGGGTTTGAACTAGTGGGGCATTGTTCTAGTATTAATGAAGACCAGAAGGCCTCCCGCCTTCCAAGGGTGCCACTAGCGTGCTCTGCTTGCTCCCTGAAATGCCTGTACACCAATGCACACAGCATGGGGAATAAACAGGAGGAGTTAGAAGTCTGTGTGCGGTCTAAAGGTTATGATCTGGTGGCCATTACAGAGCCGTGGTGGGACAGCTCACGTGACTGGAATGTGGTCATGGATGGCTATGTCCTTTTTAGGAAAGATAGGTCAGCAAAGCAAGGTGGTGGAGTTGCTCTTTATGTGAGAGAGAGACTACAATGTATTGAGTTCTGTCCAGGGGCAGATGAGGACCAAGTGGAAAGTCTGTGGGTGCGAATTAAGGGACAGGCTGGTACGGGTGATACAGTTGTGGGGGTCTATTACAGACCTCCTGATCAGGACGAAGGAGTTGATGAGGCTTTCTACAGGCAATTGAAAGCAGCCTCACGACTACATGCCTTGGTCCTCATGGGGGATTTTAACTACCCCGATATTTGCTGGAAGACTTACACAGCCAGTCATTCACAGTCTAGGAGGTTCCTCCAGTGCATCGATGATAACTTCTTAATGCAAATGGTGGACGAACCAACTAGGAGAGGAACGCTGCTGGATCTAGTACTCACCAACAAGGAGGGTCTGGTTGAAGCGGTGATGGTCAATGGCAGCCTGGGCTGCAGTGACCATGAGATGGTGGAGTTTAGGATCTTGTGTGGGAGGAATAGAATACCGAGCAAGGCCACATTTCTGGATTTCCAAAGGGCCAACTTTGGCCTCTTCAATCAATTGCTAAGGGAAGTCTCATGGGAAAGGGTACTAGGTGGTAAAGGGGCTCAAGATAGTTGGTCAGCATTCAAGGACCACTTCTTCCAAGCTCAGGATCAGAGTATCCCAATGGGTAGGAAGTCAAGTAGGGGAGGCAGGAGACCAGCATGGTTAAACAAGGAACTGCTGGGCAAACTCATGCAGAAGAAGAGAATCTATGGATTATGGAAGGAGGGGCTGGCCACTTGGGAGGAATATAGGACAGTTCTTAGAGAATGTAGGGAGGCAATTAGGACAGCTAAGGCCTCCTTGGAACTTAATCTTGCAAGTCGGGTCAAGTACAATAGAAAGGGCTTCTTCAAATACATAGCGGATAAAACTAACACAAGAGGCAATATAGGCCCACTGCTGAACGAGGTGGGTGCCCTGGAGACAGAGGATATAAAGAAGGCAAAGGTGCTGAATGCCTTCTTTGCCTCTGTCTTTACTCCTGCAGACTCTCCCTGGGGGACCCAGATTCCTATAGCCCCAGAAGGAGTCAGGATAAAGGTGGAGTTTGCTTTGGTGGATGAGGATTGGGTTAGGGATCAGTTAAGTAATCTGGACATCTATAAATCGATGGGTCCGGATGGAATACACCCGCGGGTGCTGAGGGAGCTGGCGGAGGTCATTGCTGGGCCACTCTCCATCATCTTTGGTAAGTTGTGGGAAACAGGAGAGGTGCCTGAGGATTGGAGGATGGCAAATGTCACACCAGTCTATAAGAAGGGCAAGAAGGAGGACCCGGGTAATTATAGACTGGTCAGCCTTACCTCCATCCCTGGAAAGGTGATGGAACAACTTATTCTTGACACCATCTCTAGACATATCAAGGATGAGGGGGTCATTAAGAGCAGCCAACATGGTTTTACCAGGGGGAAGTCATGTTTGACCAACCTTATAGCCTTCTATGAGGAAGTAACTAGGTGGATGGATGATGGTAGAGCGGTAGATGTGTTTTTTCTTGATTTCAGTAAGGCATTTGATACTGTCTCCCACAGCATCCTCATAGATAAGCTAAGGAAGTGTGGGCTTGATGATCAGGTAGTGAGGTGGATCAAGAACTGGTTGAAAGGAAGAAGGCAGAGAGCTGTGGTTAATGGGGCAGAATGTAGCTGGAGGTCTGTGACTAGTGGAGTCCCTCAGGGGTCGGTGCTGAGACCAGTGCTGTTTAATATTTTCATCAATGATTAAGGGAGTGGAGCATCTTCCTTATGAGGAAAGGCTGAGGGAGCTGGGTCTCAATAGTTTGGAGAAGAGGAGACTGAGGGGTGACCTTATTAGTGTCTATAAATATATAAAGGGGGAGTGTCACGAGGATGGAGACAGGCTCTACTCAGTGGCAAACAATGACAGGACAAGGGGAACACAAGAGGTTCCACTTAAACTTGAGAAGAAACTTCTCAGTGAGGGTGACAGAACACTGGAACAGGCTGCCCAGGGAGGTTGTGGAGTCTCCTCTGGAGACATTCAAAACCCTCCTGGACACATTCCTGTGTAACCTTATCTAGGTGTTCCTGCTCCGGCAGGGGGATTGGACTAGATGATCTTTTGAGGTCCCTTCCAATCTCTAGCATACTGTGATACTGTGACCTGGATGAGGGAACTGAGTGTACCCTCAGCAAGTTCACTGATGATACTAAACTGGGAGGAGTGGCTGACACACCAGAAGGCTGTGTTGCCATTCAGTGAGACCTGGACGGGCTGGAGAGTTGGGCGGGGAGAAACTTGATGAAATTCAACAAGGGCAAGTGTAGAGCCTTGCACCTGGGGAAGAACAACCCCATGTACCAGTACAGGTTGGGGATTGATCAATTTATCTTCTATAAGAATTCTCAGTTTGTTCTCTAGCTGTAGTCTACTTTTTTTCTATGTATCATTCACCTCAGTAATCTTCCATTGCTACTGTTACAAAGCCATCAAAGTTAACATTGCTTAAAACTAATTCTAAAGGTTTATACATTCCATTTTGTGATTTTGTGCCCCCCTTGTCTCAAATTCCCCCCTTTTTCTGTCCTTTTGCAAATTCTGTTTTATTTTATATTTTATATTTTATTTAATATTACATTTTATATATTACCATTACAATTGAAAGTCTTCTTGAAATAATTTCTCATTTCTACTTGGTGCTTATTTTTATTCCTTTTCCAATCTTCATAATTTATCATAGATCGTTTGCAACACCAGAGGGAACATTGTATCGTACCACAAGTAATCAATATTAAAACAATTAACATCAATATTCCTGCAACCAGTTGCCTCAACCAAGAGAGATTAGGTAACCATGAATTTAACTTTTTCTATATTTTTTCAAAACCCCAGCCATTTCATGAAATATCTTAGTTTGTTTCCAAATTTCCTCCAGATCTGTTTCAATTCTGCCACTTTGGTCTATATAGGAACAACAACTTTTATTGATTATGGAAGAAACCCTTCCTGATGACAATAACATGTCTAGAGCCATTCGGTTTTGTAATACCACCTTAGATACGCTGGTTATCTTTTGTTGTTCTTCCTGGATTATATCAACATTTCTACTTTCCATTTCCTCTATGGTTGCTGAGATACTTACAATTGCCTTCTCTAATTCACTTATTCCCAAAGATGGAATTAGCCCTCTTACAAAACTATGAAATGCAGTGTGCCATTCTATAATAGGGTTAAACCCTCGCTTAATCCGTTCAGCAAAACTTCTAATCCAGGTCCTGGAAGGATACCTGTCGATAATAGTAAAATCGGGTATTATAGCACCTAAGGTGCATGCCCCCTTCCAGTTGGGAGACAGAGTCTTATAAGCATTTTTTCCACATAACCAATACCATCCTTTCTCCTTAGGAATGGGTCACCACTGAACTCTGATACCATCCATATTAATTGTATGATTGCAATTTGAATGCTGACCTACATCTGTGGCATTTGAACAAGCATGATCTCCTATCCTGGTTCCTGGTGTAATACATCTTTGTGCACAGGTGTAGTATTTATTTCCTGGATTAGTATTAACTATCCCAAATTTTAACCTACAGATTGCTAGTGTTCACCCACAAATTTGTCCATGAGACAGTGTTAGGAACTGGAACTCCAGTTAATGGAAGGTCCGGATTTTCTCCTGATTTCAGCATCTGTGCACACACCAAACAGTCACTATGCTTAAAAACATTATTAACATTCTGCACAAATTTCAGGTATAAATTCTGGTCCCAAGCTTGTGCGCCAGTTAGCATATGAGTCCAAATTATTACTGATGCAATTTCATACATAAGGGTCCTGAGGGTTCGGTCTGCCATGTCTTCTCTGGCTCTGGTGCTTTCTTGATTCTTGAATAATGTATCCAAGCAGGTTGTTCCTTTATCTTCACTGCTGTAAAGGTGGTCTGTAATAATCAATCTCTTCCTAATAATTATTTGGGTGAATTTGACATATGTAGAAATTTATGTACCCCAATTTGTTTTCCTATCTTATATTTTAAAGGTTTTAGAAAGAATGCTTTTTCCTGATGGCCAGTAGCTCCCACAACCATTACAGACTTTTTTCTTTTAGTGTCAAATCTTGGTTCAGAACTGAATAAGTTGCCCCAGTATCTATAAGAAATTCCACTTCTTTTTCTGCGGCCCCTAGCTTGATTTTAACCAGTGGATCCGCTAGGGTAGATTCCCCAGGTCCCCGCCAATCTAATTCCAATTCAGTGGTCAATTGAGTTTGTTGTTTTCCCTGTAGACATTCCCATTTCCAGTGTCCAAACCTTTTGCAGTTTGCACATTGATCCTGACTAAGGGGAGTCCTCCTATAACCCCCCCCCTCTGCCACTCATTCCCATTCCTCGGCCACGACCTCTGCCTCTCATGCCACTATATCCCTCATTCACTTGCCCCAATGCTTCAACCGTAGCTGTTGTTATGACCTTTCCTAATTTCTTTTCTTTAACTTGTTCTCTATTCCTGTATACTTTCCAAGCCACTTCCAGTGACTTTTCCATATCTCTTATTTCAGCCACAGATAACTTTTGAAGCTTTCGCCTGATATCCTCCGATGACTGCCCCACAAAGGAATTTGCAAGGTTTAATTTTCCTTGCTCTGAGGAAGGATCCAGTGTGGTGCATTTCCGCATAGCTTCTCTGAGCTTATCCAGAAACTCTGTCGGCGACTCCCTTGGCCCCTGTCTTATTTCAAACAGCACCAACCAATTTACCCCTTTAGGTATAGCATTTTCAAGCCCATATTTAATCCAGTTCTGATATCTTTTCAAAGACGCATAATCTTCATCATCATCATAAACCCAATTTGGAGCTGTAAGGGGAATATGATCTTCAACCCTCCCCTCTATCGCCCCTGCAGTAATCTGAGCATTTACCCGAGTACAAGCAGTTTTTATAACCAATTGTTTTTCTGTCTCTGTTAATGCATCCAGGATTACATCTATATCTTTCCAATCAGGATCCTGACTTTTTACCAGTATCTCATATTTCTTTGCTACCCCTACAGGGTCATTTGATAGTCTTTTGCAATCTGAGTCCAATTATCCAAATCTCCTAAAGAAAAATTCACTTTTATTTTGGTACGTCCCTCTGGTCCCATTGCTTCCCTCAGTGGGGCTTGCAGGACAGTCTTAGTTTTACTACGGATCTGGGCAGCAACAGGAGAGGAGGAAATTTGCTTTACACTTTGTTCTTGTTTTACACTTTGGTTTTGTTTTACACTTTGATCTTGCTTTACGCTTTATTCTTGCTCCTCATCTGAACCAGAGGATTCCTCCTCAATCGGAGGTGGTCTCTGATACAGTACTTTTGGGGAAACATAATCCTCCATTCTATCCTCAACCCGTTATCCTCAGCTTGTTTCTTAAGTTTCAAACAAATTTCCCCAATATCACAACCAGAGCAACATCTTTCCAATCTATTCCCTGCCAGCTTCCTTTCTTTTTCTAGAGCTAAAATTAAAGGATCCGAAGGTGCTATATTAATTCCACATTCTTATTGCCATTCCGGGTGATTTTGCAATGTGAAAAGCATATCTGCATATATTACTTCATCCCATTTTCCTTGCCGCCTCAAAACCAACATTAATTGCAACAATGTATTGTAATTCAGAGTTCCATTTTTAGGCCCTTTTTCCTGATCCTCCAGAGTGTACAAAGGCCACCACTGGTTACAATATTTTATCAATGCTTTCTTATTTACTGAGCCCTCAGGAGACCCTCCCAATTCTTTCCAGTGTGCCAAAATGCGCCCTAAAGGACTCTTTTTCATGATCTCCTCACTCTGCTGATTTCCCGTTATCAATCTCTCACACACACACGGGATCCCACAGACACACTCCATGCAGTTACAACACTTGAAACAGATACAGAGACTAAAATTCTACCAGACCACAATTAATAATACAGTTCACCAATACCAAAATCACAAGACCAAAATCAGCACTGTAATAAGCCACAAAACAAATCAAATACCAGTTTGAATACTTTTTCCAATAAGATTCAAAACCATTTCCACAAGACACCCCCTGCATCTTGCAGGGCCCAAAACACAAGAAGCCCCCTGCTTCTTGTGGGTGTATACCAAACGGCCGCTAACAGCCAGGTATACGCCTTTACATACGAGATTTCCTATCTCAATTTACAGAAGGCTTCCAAGCCCAGCATACACTTACCAAACCAATTTACCAATCCGAGATGCCCCCTGTACCTTGCAGACTATATAAAAGAAAAGAATACCTTTTATGAAGATGGTCCTTGCCTGGTCCTGCAGTGATCTGAATGAGTCAGGGGTCCCTCTGGGAAAAATTCCCAAGGGCCCTAGGGAGCCCTGTCCTCAGCGGGTCCTGCAGCCAAGTAGAGAGGGTCCCACCTCGGTCACCAAATTATTTCAGAGAAAACTTCAGGAACAAACTCGCCAACAAAGTTTTAAGTTGGCAAGCAGGTATTCTTTATTCCAGCACTGGGAGACATGGGGGATAGCTCTACCTAGTGTATGTCTCTCTAATTGCCACACAAGCTGTCCTTTTATAGCCATTGGGCATACATACATACATTCATGAGGCTACATATGGTTTACATCATTTTCCAGAAAGTTCCCCGCATGCATACAGAATTGTGGTGGCGGTCTCTGAGGGGCGTTTACTTCTTCCAACAATCTTCATCACTTCTGGCAGCCTTCGAAGCACGTGCAGTAGATGCTCATAACAGTTTAATTGGTTTGTTAGCACCACAGACAAAATAATCCTCCTGCCCTCCTACTTATCAGTTAGTTTAAATGTAGCCTATCCTGGACACATGGCATTCCCAGATACTCCTTATCCCTGTGTCCTGTTCTTAAAGACTGTTTTTCTTAAAACTATGTCAAGTATAGCGATTTATCTTATGTAAGAATTCTCAGTATGTTCTCTAGCTGCACTCTAATTTTTTTTTCTATGTATCATGCACCTCAGTAATTTTCCATTGCTACTGTTACAAAGCCATCAAACTTAACATTACTTAAAACTAATTATAAAGGTTTATATATTCCATTTTGTGATTTTGTGCCCCCCCTTGGCTCAGACCTCTACCGAGCTACGGAATATGCGAAAAGATTTTGCCTGTCAAACAGGGGAGCACATCATCACCTGGTTACTCCAATGCTGGGACAATGGGTCCGATGGTCATGAACTAGAAGGTACAGAAGCTGCCACAGAATATATACGGACTCAGTCAGAGATCAATATGATCAGACAAAAAGCCATTTATTACAAAGCCTTAACCCCTTAAATACTATTTCTTACATGCACTTACAGTGATTTGGCATATTATGATTGGATACATGTCTTGAAGACCCTTTGCAACTAGCATATAATTGGTTAAGCACAGGTGTGGGAACTTGACCTCAAAAGCTTGCCAACAGTCCACAGTTCTCATTAACTCAGTGAAATCCAGCTGCTTCTTATCTTGCTTGCTTAGGCTTCCTTGGGCCTCTCATGGCCTTGATGTATCTTTCAGGATTTTCAGAGTTTATGTACCAATTATTCATTCTCCTGTGAGAACACTGCCTTCATATCTCCCCCTTTATGTTTTATATATGTTTTGGATGACTCTACTTGAGCAGGTGATTTAGCCTAGATCATATCTCGAATATATATGCTGACTACAGGCTGCTGGGCCTGCCCCTTTTTTTCCTGTATGGCTCTCTGGTAACAGGGGAGGCCATCCTTCACATCAAGGTCTGGCATGGCATGTGTCCCCACCGCTCCACGCCTGCTGGGTTGCAGCCAACAGTGGAGCTAAAGTCATGCAGTTTTGACAAGAGCTTCATTTAAGCAATTGGTCTTGACAAAGTAAGGTAGGTAAAAGAAATTTTAATAACTGTAGCCAAATGAACTAGAAATGTTTTGATAAAAAAGCATATCATCTAGTTTAGCAGTGGGTTGGTTGCTGTCAGTTGGACTTGCTTTGCGATATAATTAAAATTATTACTTTGAATATTACCTAATAAACTAATTATTCATTCCTTTGATAAAAACAGCTCAAGGCTCAGAAAGATGCTGCTGTTCACTGAAGCTACTTTTTTCTTTTTTTGACTGGTACTTTTCTGGTGCCTTATTGAAAGTGAAATGTGGAATCTCTTTATATTGCTTTACTTCCACTTGGAGCCAAATGAAACCCCCCCTCTTCTGCCTGTTTGGAGGCAGTATAAGAGGGTGAAGCCACAGTGCTTTGATCCCGACCAGCCTGGCCCTGTGGCTGGAGTCCTGCTGAGACACCGCAACCATTACGGTCTGAAACAGCTTCCTGACTTTGTCACTCTCACACCCAGCCATCCTTTAGCCTCTCTTCATAGTAAAAATACGTCAGATCACAAGTCACAGTGCTGGAAAGCTCAGGATGGGACAGCCTGCTGTCCTCGTGATGCTGGGAGGGTGGTGGCTGTGGGCAGGGAGCATGGTCAAGCACGACTCCTTTCGGCATGGGATGGGAGCTGTGCACTACCCATGTATTTCAGATGGTAATCCAAAAATCCTGCTGGAAGCAGTACTTCTGTGTGCCATGTTTCTGTTACTCCAACTTCTAGGCATGCAGAGCTGGTCATTGTGGTAAGGGGCTGTTGGCTGTCTTTTGACATTGGCAGTTGTTTGGTGGTTCTCTAGGAGCAGCTATAGTTCAAGCATTTTCTGTGACACTCACTTTGTGATGTGAAACGTTCACCCTACAGGAAGCACTGTAAATACACGTATTACAAATTGAAATAAATATGCAAGTACTACTTTTCAGATTGTTGCTGGTAGCAGCTCTTGGTATCATCTAGGATACAGGGGCTGCCCAGCTGCCACAGTTCAGCTCTGAAGTGCTCTGCTTATCTTCTGCACAGGGACACATCTATGTGCTTCTCTTGAACTAGGTTGTCCTCATTCCTGATACTGTAACCATGGTGACACAGTGGAGGCAGAGGATGTGTTTCACATTTCTTTTCATTCTCTATCCCTTCCATCATATAGTGTGTTTATACATGTGTTTTGCCTAGATCGTTTCCTGTAATGTTGGAGTGTACAGCTCTCCATTGCGTCATCATTGTCTATAATTTCTGTTCTGTCATTGTCCTGGAGAGGAGCTGCTTCTGTCACCCCATTATCAGCTTTCTTCTCATCTGTTTGAAACTTCACTTTCTCTTGTAGGTAACCAGGCACAGACTGATGATAGGCTCTGTGATGCTTTTTGATCTTTTCCCTCATACGCTTGAATCTTGCTTGTCAATCTTTCTTATCTTTCTGTCATTGCTAATAAATTTTATTTCTGTTAATGTTATCTGTATGTTAATATCCCTACAGGAAAAGATACTGTAGTAGCTGCCGCAGAATATATATGGACTCAGTCAGAGATCAATATAATCAGACAAAAAGCCTTTATTACAAAGCCTTAACCCCTTAAATACTATTTCTTACATGCACTTACAGTGATTTGGCATATTATGATTGGATACATGTCTTGAAGACCCTTAGTGACTAACATATAATTGGTTAAGCACAGGTGTGAGAACTTGACCTCAAAAGCTTGCCAACAGTCCACAGTTCTCATTAACTCAGTGAAATCCAGCTGCTTCTTATCTTGCTTGCTTAGGCTTCCTTGGGCCTCTCATGGCCTTGCTATATCTTTCAGGATTATTCAGAATTTATGTACCAATTATCCATTCTCCTGTGAGAACACTGTCTCCACACCTCCCCCTTTTTGTTTTATATATGTTTTGGATGACTCTACTTGAGCAGGGGATTTTGGCTAGATCATATCTCCAGTATATGCCGACTACAGGCTGCTGGGCCTGCCCTTTTTTTCTGCTGTATGGCTCTCTGGTAACAGGGGAGGCCATCCCTCACATCAAGGTCTGGCATGGCATGTGTCCCCACCGCTCCACGCCTGCTGGGTTGCAGCCAACAGCAGAGCTAAAGGTTCTTCTTGGTGGCAAACACAGAGGCCAACCCAGTCTTGCCCTTGATTGTGGTAGCAGGCATTTTGTCAGCCTCAGTCCTTGCACCTTGTTGTCAATGCAGAGTTTCACCTGCTTCATCCAGTAACAAGTCGCTACTACAGCAAGGCACACACACATTTACATTAGCAGAGTAACTATTACAGGGTGCAGCAGCATGTTGAAGATGCTGATGGCAGTGAGGGACTAGCCAAAGAAATTTCTTACCAGTGGAATTCTCCCACCCTCTTAATTTGTTCCATTACCTGCTTTATAAGACTACCATTGTATTAAAATCTTTCTAGCTTCTGCCTTAGCATTTTCTAGCAGCTACTGCAAATTTCCATACTCCAACATCTCTTTTACAAGTGACAAATCCATACAATACAAGGTGTAGTTTCTTATTAGCAACTAGCTAATAAATACAGGTGGTTTTATACACAAAATCACAACCTCTAATAACAGCTACTTTACAAGCACACATATTCAGGATGTTACTTTTCATTTGTCCCCAAGTGATGTTTTGCAATCATTTGTTTTTTCTCTTCCTCTATCTGCTTGGGGTATTCATGGTCAGCTCCTGTAGCTGAAGCATCAGTTTTTTCCATTTGTCTTGTCGTGCTCATGGCAAGGCTTGACAAACTTTGCAGGCAGTCGCCATGGACCTTGGACCTGTAGTCAGGTGGACACAAATATACCCCCTCCCCCAGGTTATGAGTTCTTGAGAAGTAGACAAGTTAAACTGCATATTTGCAGCATCATTGCTCTTTTCCTTTTTTTTTTTTTCATGATCCCTGCAAAAGCCGGCCTGCTCTGCAGCAGCTACATCCGCCTGCCTGCTTCAGCAGCAACTATAAATACCTGCCGGCAGCCGCACTTTTACATTAACTCTTTCATGCCCGAAATGTTAAACAGCTACCCGTTAATAACTTTTACATGAACCCAACAGTACACAAAACACCAATTGCCCTCAACACACACGTGTGGGATCCCACAAGCACACTCCACACAAGTACGATATTTGAAACACAAAAGACAATTATTACTCCCACTACACAGTCCCACGTACAGAATGTGGCATAAGGACCCTGTGGAGACTAACAGAAAAACGGCTCCGAGAAGCATCATTGCAGTGCTTTTACCACACAAAGGGCGGACTCATTGGATATCGCCCATCAATTTCTGCAGGTCAGACAAGGTTTTTATCTGTGTGGTAATTTTAACTTTTTGAGGCCTAATTTCAGTTCTGGAAATGATCCACCCCAGATATTTCCAAGGGGCTTCACGTTGCACCTTGTCTGGTGCAATTACCAGTCCTGCTTTTGCTAATTCTGATTGTAGCAGGCAGAGCAGGTGGTCCTTATTTAAATCTTTGCCTGTAATTAGGATATCATCCATATAGTGATAGATAACACATTTTTGCAGTTTTTGTCGGATCGGTTGCAATGCCCAGGCAACATACAGTTGACAAATAACAGGAGAATTTTTCATACCTTGAGGTAAAACAACCAATTTATATCTCTTAGCAGGCTCTCCTTTGTTAATTACTGGGACAGAGAAAGCAAATTTTTCACAAAATCAATTATTATTAAATCCCAACCCTGAGGTATCATTGAAGGGCTAGGCAAGCCTGGTTGCAAAGCTCCCATGTCTTTCATAACTGCATTGATAGCTATGTAGCAGTCTCCATTTTCCAGTTTTCTTAGGAATGGTAAATATTGGAGTATTCCACAGACTAGTGGATGGCACAATACGGCCTGGTTCTAACTGTTCATTGATCAATTAGTGAATATGGGACAGCTTTTCTTTTGTCAGCAGCCATTGATCAACCCATACAGCTGTTTCAGTAAGCCATTGTAATTTATAGGTTAGCCGTCCTTCAATGGCCACCACTAAAAATTTCCTGTGGTCAGTTTCATTCCCATTTGACTGAGAGCATCTCATCCAAGCAATGCAATAGGAGAAGGCATAACATACGGTCTAATTTGGGTATGACTTCCATCAGACATAAACACATCCACCAATTCTTTACTGATTTGAGTTGATTGCATTCCCCCTATTCCAACAACTCCTGCTGAACATAGACAGCTTAATTGTTTGATTATCACAACCTCTTATAGAGACTTGGTCCTCAGGTTTGTGCTTTGCTATGTCTAAAGCAAATAAAATTTGTGGTATTCCCGTGGAACCCCAGGCCTGATTTCCCCTAATTTTTGGCCCCATCTGAGGGACTTTTGCCTCAAATGGAATTAATTGAGCTATTTTTGAATTTTCAGGGATGTTGACCGGGGGAGCATGCGTTTGCACCATGATCCCAATATTTCCAGTATAGTCAGCATCAATTACACTGGGTAATACAAAGATTCCTTTCCTTGATGTTGATGATCGTCCCAGTAGCAAAGCACATAGCCCATGACCAAGGGGCCCATTTAATTTAGATGGAACACAATGAACAGAAGTATCAGTTATGGTAAAATCTATTGCTGTTGCCATGTCCACTCTGGCACTCCCTGCAGTGGCAGAGGGGATGCAGTCCAGACACCCTGATTTTGTGTCGTTGCGCGGGGTGGCATTGCACTCACATTCAAGTTTCCCAACGGGGTCTTGTGGCCAAATTTGTCACATTTAATACATTTGTCTGCAAAATAGTAACACCACACTGAGGGGGTCGGGTTGCTGAACTAATTTTTTTTAAAGTACACTGCTTTTTAAAATGTCCCATCCGTCCACAATTATAACATCTCATACCTTTAGTACCTCCACGATCACCCTGACCTTGTTGTAGAAGGGGTTTAACAGCAGCGGTGAAGGCAGTAGCCATGTATCCAGCCTTTTCCTCTGCTGTGCCCACTTTAGAACATGCATCCATCATTTCTTGAAGACCAGCAGATTTTGGCAAAACCTGCAAAATACGCTTACAAGCTGAGTTAGCATTTTCCATAGCCTGAGACATAAGCATGGATTCTTTAGCATTAGATGCCAGATCAATATTCTTTTCGATAGCCTCTGTCAATCTGTCAATAAATCGCATACATGGCTCAGTAGGTCCCTGCTTTACTGATGTATATGAAGGATTAGGTTTTCCCACTTCCGGCACAGCTTTCAGAGCAGCTAAAGCCAATTGCTGAGCTTGCTGTAAAACTTCAATTTTCATACGAGCTTGTACTCCATCAGGGTGAAATTGTCCCTTTCCCAATAACATTTCAGATGAAACACCGTGCAAAGGGTGATGAGGATTACACTCTGAATTCTCATCTGCAGCCCTTGCAGCAAGCTCCTCAAACCCACTTTTAAAATGTAGGAGCTGTGAAGGAGTTAATAAAATTGCAGCCACTCTGAGACAATCATTTGGAGTTAGAACATTACTAGAAAAAAAGCAGATAACATTTGCTGTGGATATGGGGAAGACAACCCGTACTGAGTAACTGCTCCCTTAATTTCTTTCATAGCTTTCCAGTCCATAGGAGTCCAGACAGTCTGCCCCTGAGAATTTATAATAGAAGGGAATGCAGCAGGAACATCTATCGGTAAAATAGTACCATCTATAATTGCATCCTGAATGCAGCCTCGCCATCTCATGGCACTCGGATTAACTTTATTAGATGTAGGAGTCGGTGGTAATGGAACATCACAAGGACTGATCTTATTCTTTTTTTCTGGGGCTTGCTCCCTCTCCTCCCCCAATTTTTCCAGACGGTCTCCCAAGTCCTGCAATTGTTTATCTAAGGATTTTGTCCATTGTCCCCAGTTCCACTCATTTTGCGGCTCCGGTGGGAGCGATGCAAACGGTGGTGTAGGTGGCGGAGGTGGGTATTTATTCGGAGTTACACTCTCCTCCTTAGGAGACTCCCGCCCCGGCAAAAATTCTTGGAGATTACGTTTAGGGGCAGTAGCAGCACAAAAAAGGGTTAACATCAGTTTGTTTCAGTTGCTCAGTAGCCGCTACTGGCTCCCGAGTATCAGCTGGAGCTACCGCTGATAAAGGTGTTGTCGACACAGGATAGGGGAAAGGTGCAGGGTCCTCAAACTTTAGTATTGTACTGCGCACCAGTTTTTTACTGGAATGTTTTATGCCCGAAACAGACGACACTACCATGGCTGTAGCACCGGGTGCTGAATCTAATGTAGGTGCCGAGCCCTGCTGTTGTGAAGGCGAGTCAGAGAGAGCTGTAAAAGCGGATTTTGCCACCTGTTTCTCAGCCTTCATTGCAGCTAGAGTCCCTTTTAGTAGTAACCAGGGGGCAGCAAGAGACTTTGCCTCTTTAAACCCACAAGTAACTTGATCCCACAGGCGTGCCCCACCTTTTTTCCAAGTCCCGAGATCAAAAGCTTCATTAACCCCCTGGATCAGCTCTTTTTCTTTACTCCAGAGCAACAATCTTTTTAACAGATTATTGTCATATTCTATCCCTCTCACTGAGAGGATATGCTGGAAGAGCTTAAGGATGACCATTTTTTTTTCCCCATCCTAATCCTCTTCCAGACCCCATCGGCTGTTACCTTATTTGCACTGCGCAGTGTCTTCCAGGCTCACAAGGCTCTGTTCTGAGGCGTCTACCACCCGATCCTGGTCCTGCCAGATTGAACCCAGCCGACGTCCCTACAGCTCCTCATTTTCCACTTTCTTCTGTGCCACGCGCTTTAATTCTTTCAGCTTCAATATGAAAAATAAGGGGGGGGTCCCTGTTCGGGCGCCAATTACCGCAGAATATATATGGACTCAGTCAGAGATCAATATGATCAGACAAAAAGCCATTTATTACAAAGCCTTAACCCCTTAAATACTGTTTCTTACATGCACTTACAGTGATTTGGCATATTATGATTGGATACATGTCTTGAAGACCCTTAGTGACTAACATATAATTGGTTAAGCACAGGTGTGGGACCTTGACCTCAAAAGCTTGCCAACAGCCCACAGTTCTCATTAACTCAGTGAATTCCAGCTTCTTCTTATCTTGCTTGTTTAGGCTTCCTCAGGCATCTCATGGCCTTGCTGTATCTTTCAGGATTATTCAGAATTTATGTACCAATTATCTATTCTCCTGTGAGAACACTGTCTCCACACAAGTAGCAAATACTATTTCCAGTCAAGAGACATCACCTTGGTGTGCATATTTTTAGCAAGTCTGTGCAAGTCTTCTAGGTATATATCTTCCCACAAAAGCCATGTTTAATGGATAGCTAAATGGAATGACAAATGAGATGTTGTTCTTAGTAAAAGTTTTGTGTTTCTCAAATAACTTTTATTGTCTTGTGCTGCAGATGGATTAATATATTTTTTTTTGCTCTACACAGCTATGGTCAATAAGATGCATTCAGTCCTGCTATTGTTCTTTTTTCTCAGGCAATTTTTTATAATAGTCCCTGTTATTCCTTTTCCTTGACATATTTTATATAAATATTATAGAAATATGTTTGATTTGTGCCATCTCATCTGGAACCTTTTAAAATTCCTTCTCAAACTAAAAGCATACCACTGCTTGAAGAAAAATAATCACAGCACAGGTATCAATCTGGTACTGTTTTCTTCTTTTGAGAAGTCTTTACTGTAATAACTGGGATATGACAACAAAGGCTGGAATTTTCCAAATAAGAAGGATTTAAGCCATAATTTCTTAGTACAAAAGCTTATTTTTTTGTTAAATTATGTATTTTCAATAGGACCTCCTATGCACAAATATGCAGTGAGCCCCCCCTTTTGCAATATCAGCTGAAAAATATACACAGTACACAGTATGCTAGAGATTGGAAGGGACCTCAAAAGATCATCTAGTCCAATCCCCCTGCCAGAGCAGGAACACCTAGATAATGTTACACAGGAATGTGTCCAGGCAAGTTTTGAATGTCTCCAGAGAAGGAGACTCCACAACCTCCCTGGGCAGCCTGTTCCAGTGTTCTGTCACCCTCACTGAGAAGAAGTTTCTTCTCAAGTTTAAGTGGAACCTCTTGTGTTCCAGTTTGTACCCATTACCCCTTGTCCTATCATTGTTTGCCACTGAGTAGAGCCTGGCTCCATCCTCGTGACACTCCCCCTTTATATATTTATAGACACTAATAAGGTCACCCCTCAGTCTCCTCTTCTCTAAACTATAGAGACCCAGCTCCCTCAGTCTTTCCTCATAAGGGAGATGCTCCACTCCCTTAATCATCTTAGTTGCCCTGTGCTGGACTCTCTCCAGAAGCTCCCTGTCCTTCTTGAACTGAGGGGCCCAGAACTGGACACAATATTCCAGATGCGGTCTCACCAGGGCAGAGTAGAGGGGAAGGAGGACCTCTCTCGACCTACTAACCACCCCCTTCTAATACACCCCAGGATGCCATTGGCCTTCTTGGCCACAAGGGCACAGTGTTGGCTCATGGTCATCCTGTCATCCACTAGGACCCCCAGGTCCCTCTCCCCTACACTGCTCTCTAACAGGTCGTTCCCCAACCTATACTGGAACCTGGGGTTGTTCCTGCCCAGATGCAGGACTCTACACTTACCCTTGTTATATTTCATCAAGTTATTCCCTGCCCAACTCTCCAGCCTGTCCAGGTCTCGCTGGATGGCAGCACAGCCTTCTGGCATGTCAGCCACTCCTCCCAGCTTAGTGTCATCAGCAAACTTGCTGATAGTACACTCAATTCCCTCATCTAAATCGTTGATGAATATATTAAATAATACTGGTCCCAGTACTGACCCTTGAGGCACTCCACTAGTTACAGGCCTCCAACTAGACTCAGCCCTTGAGGCTTAAACCATGACAGTTCTTTTTGATGCCGAGCAGGGGGCCTTAAGGGTTGAGATAATGACAGGTCTGACCAGAGTGTGTCTAATCATATTTGTGATAAGCATTCATTGTTTGGATTAAGAGTCACTCGGCACAATGCTGATTTATTGGCTCTCAAAGTTGTTGCTCTTGATCTCGGAGTTTCAGCATTTCGTACCTTACTTACAAGCGGTATTTGCTGTTTTAGTGTTTGTAGGCTGGGGGGCCTGGGCTAAGGTTCCTGTTTCACTGTACTTTGTGGTAATGATTTGTAATACAATAGACTCATCGATCATGAAACTGGTCTGGCTTGCGTTCCCAGGGTGGTCATCACCTCTATACTTTGGGAGGTATATAATAGAATTGTTTAGCAATTACAAATCTTTTTTCCCCTCCTCGGGTGGTAAACCTGTGAAGGAGACATTCCATTGCCTTCCCATCCCTCTCACAAGCTATTTACAGCATCATTTGAGAGTTCTGACTGTTTTGAGTACCCTGGAGACCTGCCTGCTGATTGTGATGGGGATCAGCATGTTGGCACACATACAGAGTATGTTTTACCCTGCAGGACCAAGGAGAAGACATGAGGAAGTGGGATGGAAAACCTACCTCAGCTCCAGAGGAACGGGTGTGTGAATTGAAGAGGAGAACAAAGGTCAAGGATGATCAACCCATGAAAGCTGTGGCTTCAGTCTCTGGTGAGCAGGTTCCCAGATGGAGTGGAAGAGCTTATTTTACTCCAGTTCCTGTGCTAAAGACTAATCCCTGTCAACAAGATGTAAGAATCCAATGTTGTGATGACTATTAGAGGGGCCCTGCCTCCAGCCAGGTGGAGGTACAGGACAATCGGATTTACTGGACTGTGTGGATCAGATGGCCTGGCATATCAGTCCCACAGAAGTATAAAGCTCTAGTAGATACTGGTGCACAGTGTACCCTGATACCACCAAGCTGTGAAGGGGTGGAACCCATCTATATTTCTGGAGTGACAGGACGATCCCAAGAGTTGACTGCACTGGAGGCTGAAATCAGCCTGACTGGGAGGAAATGGCAAAAGCCCCCCATTGTGACTGGTCCAGAGGCTACATGCATCCTCGGCATTGACTACCTCAGGAGAGGGTACTTCAAAGACCCAAAAGGGCACCGATGGGCTTTTGGTATTGCTGCTTTGGATACTGAGGAAATTGAGCAGCTGTCCACCTTGCCTGGTCTCTCAG
The DNA here is from genome assembly GCF_028554395.1 of Pezoporus wallicus. Classification (NCBI taxonomy): domain Eukaryota; kingdom Metazoa; phylum Chordata; class Aves; order Psittaciformes; family Psittacidae; genus Pezoporus; species Pezoporus wallicus. Next base: position 124,452 of record NW_026635038.1, on the reverse strand, counting down.
AGGGTCCTTCTGTGGTGAAGTCACACCACCACTGAGTGCTGCTGTACTGGACATGCTAGAACCTCAGTCTGAAGTGGAGTCAAAGGCAGCCTTGTGGAATGCCACAACTGATATAGCCAATGCATTTTTTCTCTATTCCTTTGGCAGTAGAGTGCAGACCATAGTTGGCTTTTACTTGGAGGGGCATCCAGTACACTTGGAACTGATTGGCCCAGGGGTGGAAACACAGCCCTACCATCAGCCTTGGACTGATCCAGACTGCACTGGAACAGGGGCAAGCTCCAGAACACCTACAATACATTGATGACATTATTGTGTGGGGTGATACAGCAGAAGAAGTTTTTGAGAAAAAGAGGAAAAAAATCCAAATTCTGCTAAAAGGTGGTTTTGCCCCATTGTTATAAGTAGTATTCTGAAATCAGTTATAAGTAGTATTCTGAAATCAGTGCCTCTTTTCCCTTTTTAGCCAGGAGAAATTAGCCCCTTGCAACACAGGAAATGGATGATTTCATGGCCAATTAGCCTTGAGTAATTGAGCCCATCCTAGACAAAGGGACCCCTGCCCCTCTACTCTGCTCTCACAAAACCTCATTTGGAGCATTGTGTGCAGTTCTGGTGTCCTCAACATAAAAAGGACATGGAACTGTTGGAACAAGTCCAGAGGAGGGCCACGAGGATGATCAGGGGACTGGAGCACCTCCTGTATGAAGATGATAGGCTGAGAAAGCTGGGGCTGTTCAGCCTGGAGAAGAGAAGGCTGCATGGAGACCTCATAGCAGCCTTCCAGTATCTGAAGGGGGCCTATAAGGATGCTGGGGAGGGACTCTTCATTAGTGACTGTAGTGATAGGGCAAGGGGTAACGGGTTAAAACTTAAACAGGGGAAGTTTTTCAAAAGGACCTCAAGGAGTAAGAGGAGAGCACTGAAGTTCTGCAGGAACTCTAGATGCCGGCTTGATCAGATGTTGGCTTTGTAATTAGACTGGCAGAAAATAATTATTTCATGTTCAAATAGAAAATTAGGTTGGTGGGTAGTTAATTTCTCTATGCTCTGTGAAGCGTAGACAAGAATTTAATGATTTAATTACAGTTGTAAGCTCTTTGCATAAGACTTAAATTGTGCTGACAATTATTTTTTTTTCCCACTCGGCATTATTAGGAGCCGGGCATGTTAAAGCCTTTGACATGAGTTGGGAATGATAACACTGCCCATAACTGCTGGTTTGGGCAAGAGGCTGAAGTTCTGCCGCCCTCCCCTTCCCAAGGTTCCAGCACTGCACGGGGCTGCGTGGCTCTGGATGGGGAAGGGGGCCTTCCCCCCGGTTCCCAGTGGTGCTCTCCCGCCCTCGGCCTGCTTCACAATTTTCTTTGCCATTTAGATCAGGTAATTTAAGTGAGAGGGGGGGGAAATTATATAAAAAAAAAAGAAAACAAAAAAATCAAAGCTAATGCAACATTGTCACACATTGACTGCTAAGTACTCCCTATCCACCTACTTACCCAGGTTTTGTGGATTTGTCATGTCATATTTTGTGACAGTCAGATAATAATATCTCACCCCGGATAAGATGTATGGATTTTAAAAATGTCAGTCAATATGTCTGATTCTTTTTAATTTTTATTTTTTTATTTAGCATTTCAAAATCCCCTTATTTTCACCCACCTTGGGAAAAAAAAAAATTAAATCTGGGCTGCATGTCCATCTTTATGTGCCATATCTCGGCGATATGAATATGTCGGCTTATTAGACAATTAAAGGCCAGTCTGAAGGTGACAGTTGGGCAGCCATTATTCAGCATTTTATTCATGAATATTTAGAGGATGGTAATGAGAATATTTGCATTGTTGCATGAAAATGGTCATTTTCCAGCAGTTTTGATGGAAAGGAAGTGAAAAAGATGAGATATCTAAGTGTCCAGTCACAGCTGGGATTGCAAATTATTTTCCTTCACTTAGCTGTACACTCTGGCTCTCAGACAGGTCTGGCTCTGGTAAGGTGAGCTCACTCCTCATCCCTGTTTGAGCAGGTTTTTACACACTACTTTTGCTGCTGTTACCCATTACTAACCAATCAGAATCATAGATTAGTTAGGGTTAGAAAGGACTTAGCAAAGCTCCTGAGCTGTCTTGTTGAACCATCTCAGTAGGCTGAGCCCACTAGAAATACTGTGTCTAAAGAAGGGGCAGCGCAGGGTGGCCAGGTGGGTTGGTTCCCCTGTGTTATGTGCATGGGCTGTGCAGGGCTGGGTAATGCTGAAACCTCTCCAAAATCCAATGTGGGTGTCCCCTGTGAGAGACACCTGATGAACTGGGAGTGTGACAGTGCACATGAGGATCTTGGCTTTAGCTCAAACTCCTTGGGACAGGCAGGTGCCCTGGGTTCAGCTGTAGAAGTCACTTTTCTCCTTCTTAGTAGCTGGTGCAGTGCTGTTTTTGACTTTAGCCTGAGACCAATGCTGATAACACACCCATGTTTTGAGTTGTTGCTAAGTATTGCTTACTCTGATCAAGGACTTTTCAGTCTCATGCTCTGCTAGTGAGGAGGGGCACAAGAAGCTGGGAGGAAGCAGATATAGGACATCTGACCCAAACTAGCCAAAGTGTTATTCCATACCACAGCATGTCATGCCCAGTATATAAACTGGGGGGAGTTACCTGGAAGGTCAGATTGCTGCTTGGGTTGGGCTGGGTATTGGTTGGCAAGTGGTGAGCAATTGTATTCTCTCCCCTTGTTATTTCCTTTATCATTATTATTATTGGTGGTAGCAGTAGTAGTTTTGTATTATACCTTAGTTACTAGACTGTTCTTATCTCAACCCGTTGGATTTACATTCTTTTGATTCTCGTCCTCATCCCTCTGGGAGAGGGGGGAGGGGAAGAAGGGGGGAAGTGAGTGAGAGGCTGTGTGGTTCTGAGTTGAGCTTAAACCATGACAGCAGGGACTATAACATTGCCCATCTCTTACTGTTTCAGCAGGCTCAGTGCTGGAACAGAGCAAAAGCTTTGTACAAATTTTAAGTACTCATTTGACATTGCAGTCAGTGCACTTGCCTTATGGGGTTGAACATCATCTTTCTGGCTATTATATTTGGAAGCTCTTTGTTTACAACAGGCTCTAATATCTGTGGTATTTAAAGAATTCTTGCTCCAACAAATTTATTGTGATTATTTGTTTTGAGAAATGGTCAGTCTACAGCCATTTCTCTTCACACCTTTGCCTGGTTGCAGTCTGTCTCAGGAGAGGTCAAAAACAGTCAAGTACTGTCCAGGTGAGAAAACTGAACTTTTTAACCTTATGTTTTCTCCAGATATCTGGGTTAGGCTGAGGTTTAACCACGGGTGCAGAGAGTTGCAGGCACACTGTGTGGAGGGCTGTATTAATGTAACAATTTTGCTCTGTTTGGAAGGGCTTGCAACAACATCACTTTATTTTCCCCACACAGGACATTTCCTATCAGAGTGATGCAGTGACTGGCTTTAGTGACCTAAAAAGGAATAATAATTGCTATAACAGAGTTTATATTTTTGTGATACATTGTCAGTTGTCCTTACTAACTGGCCCCATTTCTTCCAAGATGAGCTAATTATCTCCCTGACCTCCCAGCATAAATGTCAGTGGAGAATCCAGCAATCCAGATTTGCTTCCATTTCATGTCCCTCAGGATGATGTGGTCCAGCTTGGCAGGAGGATGTCAGGGAGCTGGCTCTAGTGTCACTGGAGGCTCTCCTGCTCAGGGGCTTATTGGGTGCTCAAGGAAGCATGAGAAGGACAGGCTTTAGAAGAAGACTTAGGAACCTGGCCTGGGCCATCAGCGCAGGGGGGGAAGCTTTTTAAAGTCAAAATTACAATCCAAAAAGCCTGGTTCAATACCCAGCTTGCTGTGCTTGAACTTGTTTCACCATTATCTCCAACTGACATCCACGCTGCATTCAGAGAGAAGGCCAATAGTGCCCACCTTACCACAGGGCTGGTGCTGTGACCCTGCTGCATGGCCTTGGAGATGACGCAGCATGGGGCTGGGGGTGCCTGCCTTGGGTGGGACAGCTGGGGTCAGCCCTTCGCTTGGGGACTGTAGGGATGGGGTCACCTTACAGAGCTGAGAATTGCACTGGGGATGGGGGTCACTTCATGGGGCTGGAGACTGCACTGGGGATATAAGTCATCCCATGGGCCTCCCAGTATGTCTTAGGGCTCTGCTCACACCACTGCTGCCAACCAATCCCCACACAGAGGGCACTGCTCTCCACCAATCCTTTGTTTCCACTCAGCTCCACTCTCTGGCCAATCCCTGCCCTACCTGGGGTATTTAAACTCTGGCCCAGACCAGTTCTCTAGTGTTGTTGCTGGATGTCTTATGGATGTGCTTGTGTTGGGTCTTGCTTCTCTGTGTTCTCTGCTCTCTTGACACACCAAAGATAGTGGAGCTTCTGTAGGTAGAAAAGCCTGTTCCAGCACAGGAGGCTGTGTGTAGTAGCCTGTGCTCTGGGGAGGTTGCTCTGGGTTAGAAAATGGATGGGGGAACACCCATGATCAGGCAAGGCAGGTCTGGTCCCTGTGGCAGACTCTGCAAAGCCTTTATGTCATAAGATGTGCTAGGTGCAGAGCTGTGCTTAATGCTGTCTTTCTGGTGGTACTGAGGAGTACTGAACTTGCTGAGCCTGTAAGTAATTAATTCTTTAACAAGGCACCATTATAGAGGGCACCTGCTGCAGGCAGTTCTGTGACAGGGAGGGGGGTTGGTGGTTGTGTAGCCCCACAGCAGGGGTCTGTGTGTAGCATCACTAAGGCTCTCCTGCCTGTTACCAGTTCAGCATGGCCAGCTGGGTCTTAGGCTTTTGGTGCAGCATTGGTCTGGGATGCAGGAGCTTTAGTTGTCCCTTTCTGTAACAGTACTGGGAGCAAGTGTCAATTCCTACCTGCTGTTGGCTGTCAGATTTTCCCTTTCCATACTTAGTGTGAAGTATTTTCTAGGTCGTGTAAGCATGGAGGTTTTGGTAGGTGAATATCAGCAAGGTTGACGGATGCCATTTTTGTACACACATAGGAAGGAATTGCATATCACACAAAGTTTGCCACCTAACAGTATGGGTGAAACAGTGTCATTCTCACTCTTCCTCTCAAGGTTAGGTAAATCAAAATAGTGGTAGATCTCATAATGGTAAGAAAAGAAGGAAGTCAAGTAGCACTGGGTTGTTAATCTGAAAGTCTGTGTTGAGTAGTGAAGGGTAATACAGTATGTCCTTGGTTGCGTGGTCCTCTTATCTCTAACGAGGTGTTTGATATAGCATAGTGATTCAGAGAAAACTCCAGGAACAAACTTGCCAACAAGGTTTTCAAGCTGACAAGCAGGTATTCTTTATTGCGGTGCCGGGAAACATGGAGGATAGCTCCTCCTAACGTGTGTCCCCGTATTGCTACACAAGCTGTCCTTATATAGTCCCTGGGCATACATACATATTCATGAGGCTACGTACGGATTACATCATTTTCCAGAAAGTTCCCCGCATGTGTACAGAATTGTGGTGGTGGTATCTGAGGCTCGTTTACTTCTTCCAACAATCTTCATCACTTCTGGCAGCCTTTGGAGCATGTGCAGTAGATGCTTATACCAGCTTAATTGGTTCATTAGCACCACAGACATAATAATCCTCCTGTCCTCCTACTTATCAGTTAGTTTAACCATAGCCCATCCTGGACACCTCCCATTCCCAGATACTCCTTATCCCTGTGTCCTGTTCTTCTAGACTGGTTTTCTTAAAACGATGTCATCTACAACGATTTATCTCGTACGAGAATTCTCAGTGTGTTCTCTAGCTGTAGTCTACTTTTTTTTCCTGTGTATCATGCACCTCAGTAATTTTCCATTGCTACTGTTACAAAATAATCAAACTTAAAACTACTTAAAACTGATTCTAAAGGTTTATGTATTTCATTTTGTAATTTTGTGCTTCCCCCCTTGTCTCAAGTCCCCCCTTTTTCTGTCCTTTTGCAAATTATTTTGCAACACTTTATATACTACCACTGCTATCTGAAGTATTTTTGAAATAATTTCTAATTGTTGCTTGATTTAATTTCTCTTCAAATCTTCATAATTTATTGTAGACTGTTTACAACACCAAAAAGAACATTGTATCATACCACAAGTAATCAATATTAAAATAATTAACATCAATATTCCTGCAACCAGTTGCCTCAACCAGGAAAGATTAGGTAACCATGAAGTTAACTTTTTCTATATTTCTTCAAAATCCCAGGAGGTATCATCCATGGCCATTTAATGAAATATCTTAGTTTTTTTCCAAATTTCCTCCAGATCTGTTTCAATTCTGCCACTTTAGTCTGTATAGGAACAACAACTTTCATTGATTATGGAACAAGCCCCTCCTTGTGATGCCAGTAGCATATCTAGAGCCATTTGGTTTTGTAATATCACCTTAGATAGGCTGGTTATCTTTTGTTGTTCTGCCTGAATTATATCAATGTTTATACTTTCCATTTCCTCTATGGTTGCTGAGATATTTACAATTGCCTTTTCTAATTCACTTACTCCCAAAGATGGAATTAGCCCTCTTACAAAACTATGAAATGCGGTGTGCCGTTCAATAATAGGGTTAAACCCTCGCTTAATTCGCTTAGCAAAACTTCTCATCCAGGTCCCGAAAGGATACCTGTCGATAGTGAAATCGGGTATTATAGCACCTAAGGTGCATGCCCTGTTCCACTTGGGGGGTAGATTCTTATAAGCATTTTCTCCACATAACCAATACCATCCTTTCACCTTAGGAACAAGCCACCACCTAACTATGATACCATCTGTATTAATAGTATGATTGCAATTTGAATGCTGACCTACATCTGTGGCATTTAAACAAGCATGATCTCTTGCCCTGGTTCCTGGTGTAATACATCTTTGTGCTCAGGTATTATATTTATTACCTGGATTAGGATTAACTATCCCAAATTTTAACCTTTCCCTCAGATGTAGATTGCTAGTGTTCACCCACAAATTTGTCCATGAGACAGTGTTAGGAATTGGAACTCCAGTTAATGGAAGGTCCGGATTTTCTCCTGATTCAGGCAACTGTGCACACAGTCACTACGATTAAAACCTTAGGAACATTCTGCACTAACTTCAGGTGTAAGTTCTGGTCCCAAGCTTGTGCGCCAGTTATCATATGAGTCCAAATTATGACCGACGCAATTTCACACGTAAGGGTCCTGACGGTTCGATCCGCCATGTCTTCTCTGGCTCTGGTGCTTTCTTAATTCTTGAATAATGTATCCGAGCAGGTTGTTCCTTCATCTTCACTGCTGTAAAGGTGGTCAATAATATCTGGTATGGTCCACTCCACTTCTCCTCTAGAGGATCTCCTGAAAAATTCTTAACATAAACCCAGTCTCCAGATCTGAAAGGGTGGATCAGGTAATCCAAACCTCTTGCTCTTGTCCCTACTATTCTCTTATTTATCTCCTCCAATAGTTTTCCCAGATTGATCAGAAACTGTCGGAGATAGCCTTCTCCCTCTTCCTGAAGACTTTCTCCTTTAAACTAGGGCTGATATGATCTTCCATACAAAATCTCAAATGGACTGACCTCTTCTTTCGACCGAGGTTTAGTTCAAATTCTTAATAGAGTCAGTGGTCAGGCCTGGTACCAATAGAAATTCGTTTCCTGACATATTTTACTAATCTGTTGTTTGATCAGATGGTTCATCTTTTTTAATTGCCCGCTGGCTTGAGGCCTATGTGGAACTTATAGTTGCTAATCAATTTCTAATTTTTTGCTAATTTCTTGTGGCAATTTTGCACTAAAGTGTGAACCAGGGTTGGAAGAAATTGCCTCTGGTACCCCAAAATGAGGTATAATCTCGATAAATAATGTTTTAATCACTTGTTTTGCATTATTTATCCTACAAGAGAATGCTTCTGTCCCGCCTGAAAAGGTATCCATTAACATCAACAAATATCGATAACCCCCTTTTCTAGGTAAATCAGAAAAATCTATTTGCCACTGCTGTCCCGGAAAACTTCCTCTCCCAGTTTTCCCAATTTGATTTCTATTTTCAGTTTTAGGATTATTCTTAAGACATAACTGACATCATTTTGTCACTAATTGAACTGTGGTGTATAGATTCGTTCCTACAATTTGTTTGTCTAAATATTTATACGAAGAGTTGCTACCCCAATGAGTTTTATTATGTTCTTCCTGAACTAACGTCCAGAGTTGGTTATAGGGGATTACAATTCGCCCATCAGGTATCTGAACCCCACCCTCTTTGGTTTCCTGTCCTTTTAGATCCTCAATTAATTTTCTATCCTCTTTTGAATACCTAGGTTTAGATTATTCAATTGTTATTTTGCCATCAGGGATTAAGGACATGATTTGAAATTGTTCAGCTGCTTTTTTGGCTTCAGCCAAATTATTTCCATTTTCCTGATCAGAGTCACCTTGTTGATGTCCTTTACAGTACATAATACCTACTTCTTCAGGTAGCTGAAAAGCTTACAATAATTGTAGGATTTCTGTAGCATGTTTAATCTGTTTCTCTTGTGTGTTCAAAAGTCCTCATTCTTTCCAGATAGCACCATGAGCATGGACCACACCAAATGCGTATTTAGAATCAGTACAAATATTTATCCTTTCATCTTGAGCCAATTCCAGGGCTCTTGTTAACGCTATTGTTTCTGCCTTCTGGGCAGAGGTGTTCGAGGGTAAAGGTTTAGCTTCTATTACCTGTGAAGTGATGGTAATGGCATATCCTGCCTTTGGTTCACCATTATTCATGAAGCTACTACTGTCAGTAATCCAAGAATCAGCATCTTCCAGAGGTTTTTCTTTCAAGTCTGGTCCGCTCAAATATACAGTCTCTATGGTGGTCAAGCAGTCATGTGCTAGTGGTTCTGTCGACTGTTCCTGCAAAAAGGATGCTGGATTCACAAAGTTAGTGATCATAATTTCTATATCATCTTGTTCCACAAGGGTGGCCAGGTATTTTAAAAAACATGAAGGAGATAACCAGTGAGCTCCTTTCTGTTCCAGGACTGCTGATACCACATGGGACACTAGCACAGTAATCTTTTGTCCCAAGGTGAATTTGCGAGCCTCTTCAATATTCATGACGACTGCTGCCACCACAGCTCTTTGGCATGTTGGCCACCCTTTGCTCACTTCATCCAGCTGTTTTGAAAAATACACCACTGCCCTTCTGTAGGGTCCTAGTTTCTGAGCAAGGACCCCCAAAGCTATTCCCTGTTTTTCATACTAATATAGCCAAAACGGTTTAGTCTCATCCGGAAGTCCCAGAGCTGGAGCTCTCATTAGCTCTGTTTTTAAATTTCGAAAAACCTCCTCTGCTGAATCAGTCCATTCCAGAGAGGGATGGTTGCCCTTCAAACGTTCATACAGTGGTCTTACCAGAACTCCATAATTATGGATGCAAAGTCTGCACCGTCCAGTCATTCCCAGGAATGTCCCGAGTTCCTTGACCGTCAGCGGTTGTGGAGTCTGGCAAATGGCTTCTTTTCTGGCAGTTCCAAGTTCTCTCTGTCCTCCTGTTATTTCATATCCTAGGTAGGAAACTCAGGTTTGGATTAGTTAGGCCTTGTCTGCATACCCGATAACCGTTCAGTCCCCGAAAAATTAATAATTCCATTGTCCACTGGATACATTTTTCCTTTGTTTCTGTAGCAATTAACAGGTCATCCACATATTGTAACAGAGTCCCTGTCGGAGCAGGTGGCTTTCATGTTTTTAGTTCTCATGCTAGCTGATTTCCAAAAATTGCTGGACTATTTTTAAACCCTTTAGGTAATACCATCCAAGTTAATTGATGTTACCTTCCTGTGTCAGGATTTTCCCATTGAAAAGCAAATAATTTGGGCTTTCTTTGGCCAACAGTAATCAAAAGAAAGTGTCCTTTAAATCCAGGATGGCAAACCATTTCTGATTAATATTCAATTTTGTCAATAAGTCATACAAATTAGCCACAACTGGACGAATATCCTCTGCAATTTTGTTGATTGCTCTGACATCTTAACCCCTTCTTAACTCTGAATGTGAATGTGCCACTTGTTGCCAGTGACAGCAATCTCTTCCTCCTTATCAATATCAGATAGGACAGATGCAGAGGGTGATCCTCTCGGAGGTACCTGTGATGCATGATTTTCCTACCTATCTTCCTGTTTACTGTTTTTTAACTTTAAACATCTTTCCCCAATATCACAAGCTGAACATCTCCAGCTTAACTTTCAATTTTTCCCTGTCCTTTTCCAAAGACAAATTTAAGGAATCTGGTGGAGCTATATTAATTTTGCATTCAGTCTGTCACTCCGTGTGATTTCTTAAAATGAAAAACATATCTGCATATGATACAGGTTTAACCAGCGTACAAGGGGGTTAGAGGAATTCGCTTGCTTAAACAAAAGTATTGTCTGTACCAATCATGCCTTCTAAGCAGAACAAAGGCACTAACTATTGATAAGGAAAAGCATACACTTGGTTCTATTGTTAAGGTGTCCTGGGTTCAGCCGTAGCAGTCAATTTTTCTCCTTCTTGGTAGCTGGTACAGTGCTGTGTTTTGACTTTCGACCTGATGTTTTCGTCTGGCCAAGGACTTTGTGAGCCTCATGCTCTGCCAGGGAGGAGGGGAAGCCGGGAGAAAGCAGACAGGACATCTGACCCAAATTAGCCAAAGAGGTATTCCATACCACAGCACGTCATGCCCAGGATGTAACTGGGAGTTACCCGGAAGGGCTGATAGACTACAGGGTTGGAGGAGGTATTGGTCGGTGCTTGCTTGGGCTGGGGGAGGCGAGTTATTGGTTGGTTGGTGGTGAGGTGATGTATTCTCTTCCCTTGTTATTTCCTTTATCATTATTGTTACTGGTGGTAGCAGTAGTGGTTTGTTATACCTTAGTTACTAAACTGTTCTTATCTCAACCTGTGGGAGTTGCATTCTTTTGATTCTCCTCTCTGTCCCTCTGGGAGTAGGGGGAGGGAAAGAAGGGGGGGAGGGAGTGAGTAAACAAGCTGTCTGTCTGGGTTTAAACCACCACAGCAGCTGTTGATAAGGAAAAGCAGATGCCTGAAGGGGGAGAAGCAGATGGCTTATGGCTGGGACACCGACCAAACCCTAAGAGCAGACATGAAGACTAAAAAGTGAACAGTTCAGGAAGAGGAAGACTCATTTACTTCATCTTGAAGACCCCTACTCACAGGAGGATGACTCATTTACTTCATCTTCAGACCCCTGCCCATGACCAGAGGGGGGCACTGCGCAGGCGCAAAGGACCTTCTAGCTCATTGTAATACGAAGAGGGGATAGATACTAAACATGTATAGGTGTATTGAGTAATCTAATGCGTATGTATACCTTAGGAAAATAAATGTAGAAGGAAAAACAACCCTGGGTGTGCATACTTTGGAGGAATTATCCCCGTACACCTCAGTGCTGAATAAAGAGCATACCTACTTTACAACTTTTAATGAGTTGTGGTGTCTATCCGCGTATCAATTTGGCGAGCCAGGCAAGAGGTCTCTGTTCGGCTGCAGGATCGGCTGAGGGGCGGACATCCTAGGCGCCCCATGCCGCTAGCCTGGAGGAGCTCTGCTTCTCGTCCAGTCACTGTGGGGACAGACAACAACCTGTGCCGGCTGCGGAGGAACGGTATGCTTGAAATTTCGGTTATTTAGGGGGCCTGTAAGGCGTACGCGTGGCCTGGGGCTGTTGGTAAGGTGCACAGAGACGTCTGGCACACAACGATGTTCCCCTTGGCGGGTAGGGCTTGCAAGCAGGAGGCTCGTCAACCGACAGAGTGGCTGCGAGCGATCCTGAAGGCGGATTGCAGGAGTCTGGGTTTTCGCTGCGTCGTAAGTTTCGGGAGCCAGGAAGGACCTGCTAATGACCATAGTGGAAGCAGGTGAAGGGTACCCGACCCCCCCATGTCTCCTCTGCATCCCAGGTGTTGGGAGCCAGGACAGACCTGCTAATGACTGTGTCAGAAGCAGGAGAAGGGTAAGTGGAACCACTGTGTGGAGTGTGTCTGTGGAATCCCGTGTGGCTGTGAACGTGTTTTGTGTGGCTGAGACGTGGCATAGCTACAAAGCAAGTGTGGAGTCCTGATCTGCCATTCCGTGTTCTCCATAAGGAGAATGGCCGGAGATGGACGAAGCGTCTTTGTCATTCATGCCTCAGTGTTGTTTCCCTCTACATTTATTCTCTAAATTTATATATATTCATAAGGTTGCACAATACGCCTATACATACTCCGCTTTGTATTATAATGAGCTAGAAGGTCCTTTGCACCTGTGCAGTGCCCCCTCTGGTCATGGGTGGGCAGGGGTCTCAAGATGAAGTAAATGAGTCTTCCTCTTGTGGGTAGGGGTCTTCAAGATGAAGTGAATGAGTCTTCCTCTTCTTGAATTTTCACCTTTTAGTCTTCACGTATGGCCTTAGGGTTTGGTTGGTGTCCCAGCCATAAGCCATCTGCTTCTCCCCCTTCAGGCATCTGCTTTTCCTTATCAACAGCTGCTTATCAGTAGAATCAGGCATCTGATTTTCCTTATCAATACAGCCAGGTGTCAGCTTTTCCTTATCAATAGTTAGTGCTTTTGTTCTGCTTAGTAGGCTTGATAGGTACAGCCAATACTTTTGTTTAAGCAAGCAAATTCCTCTAACCCCCTTGTACAACCCCCTTGTACATTGGTTAACCCTTTATCAATCCCCCCTTTTTCTATAGTGAGTAAATTCTTTTACTATATTATTTATGACAGAGCTATCCATGTTCCTTCTATCGATTTATGAAGTGATTTCAATATTTATTGTATTATGCAAGGTACAATCATTAAAATAAGTAGTCCTATGGCTAAGATTAGAAGGCCTTGTTTAAGTATTTCCCTGAACCATCCAGTAACTCCTAGGTTATTATTTAGCCATTCATCCATTCGACCTCCAACAATTCTAAGCTCTTTCATATTTTCCTGCAATTTTCGCAGATTAGCATGAATTGATTCAGAATGGTCAGATAAGTTCATGCAGCACATACCTTTGAAATCCTCACAACCATCCTGTAACAATATCTTTGTTACCTCCCGGGCTTGTTTCCTTTCAAGTTGGAAAGGCTTCTGGCCAACCTGAAAAGGTGTCTGTTAGTACAAACAAATGTCTATACCCCCTTTTTCTGTCCTTTTGCAAATTCTTTTGCAATATTTTATATACTGCCATTACCATCCAGAGTCTTTTTTGAAATAGTTTCCTGTTTCTACTTGATAATTAAATTTCTTTTTCAATCTTCATAATTTATCATAGATTGTTTACAATTCCAGAAAGAAAATTTTGTTATGCCACAAGTAATCAATATTAAAACAATTAATATTAATATTCCTGCAACCAGTTGCCTGAACCAGGAGATATCAGGTAACCATGAAGTTAACTTCTTTCATATTTCCTCTATGGTTGTTGAAATATTTATGATTGCCTTCTCTAATTCACTTACTCCCAAAGATGGAATTAGCCATCTCAGAAAACATCTCAGAAAACATCTCACAGAATGCAGTATTCTGTTCAGCAATAGGGTTAAACCCTCTCTTAACCAATACCATCCTTTCCCTTCAGGAACAGGCCACCACTGAACCACGATACCATCTATACAATTTGAATACTGACCTACACCTGTGGCATTTAAACAAACATAAGTCTCCTATTCTGGTTCCTGGTGTAATACATAAAATTGTTTAGTTTGTTTCCAGATTTCCTCCAGATCTGTTTCAGGAAGGCCCTGATCTTCTCCTGATTCAGGCAACTGTTCACACACCCAACAGTCACTACAATTAGCAACTTTAGTAACATTCTGCATTAATTTCAGGTATAATTATTAGTCCCAAGCTGGTATGTCAGTTATCACATAAATCCAAATTACGACTGATATAATTTCATATGCGAGGGTCCTGAAGGTTCAATCCGCCATGTCTTCTCTGGTTCTGGTGCTTTCTTTATTCTTGAATAAAGTATCAAGCAGGTTGTTCCTTTATCTTCACTGCTGTAAAGGTGGTCAATAATATCTGGTACGGTCCGCTCCACTTCTCCTGTAGAGGATCTCCTGAAAAATTCTTAACATAAACCCAGTCTCTGGATCTAAAAGGGTGAGTCGGATAATCCATGCCTCTCACTCTTATCCTCAGTATTCTCTTATCTCTTCTAATTGTTTTCCCAGATTGACCAGAAACTTTAGGAGATAACCACCTCCGACTTCCAGAAGACTTTCTCCTTTAAATTGGGACTGATATGGTCTTCCATATAAAATTTTTACATGTCCTAGCCTCTTCTTTTCAACCGAGGTTTAGTTTGAATTCTTACCAATATTTTGACATATTTTACTGATCTGTTGTTTGATTATTTTTTCTACTTGCCCACTGGCCTGAGGCCTGTACGGAACATGTAGTTGCCAATCAGTTTTTAATTTTTGCTAATTTCTTGTAGCTATTTTGCACTAAAGGGTGAGGCTAAGTCGAAAGAAATTGCCTCTGGTACTCCAAAACAAGGTATTATACTGTTTGACAATGTTCCAATTACTTGTCTTGTGTTATTTATTCTGCAAGGGAATGCTTCTGGCCACCCTGAAATAGTGTTCGTTAACACCTACAAATATTAGTAACCTCCTGTTCTCGGTAATTCAGAAAATTTTATTTGCCAGTGCTGTCCCAGATAACTTTCTCCCCAGGTGTACCGATTTGATTTCTATTTTCAGTTTTAGGCTAATGGGGGGTTAAGAAGAGTTCCCTCTCTGTGCCCGAGTGGCTGTATAAGAGAAATATAACCTCTAATATCTGTAGTCCTACTCTTGAGACCTGGACTTTACACTCAGTACCAGAGGCTTGTAGCCTCACATATGGGTGCATATTAACTCCTGAACAGTGGAACCTGCCGTGGATACTAGGACAGTGTAAATTTTGCTGGAACCGAAACTATGATCTAACAACAGGGGAGTTGATCTGCAGAACCCAGAAATATTATTTTACTGAACCCCCTGAGAATATCATAAAACTTGTGTGTAGGTGCTCTCATATTTTTTTTAAGTGCATTTGCAGAGCACCGGGAAAGAGAAGCTATAGAGATTTGTAAAGGATTGTTTGATGTGGGAGCCGGTCAAAACAAGGGAATTCTGAAGAAAAGCCCATTGTGTTACATTTTGGCACATTGGAAAGAACTGGGAGGGTCTTTTGGGGGCTCGGTAAACAAGAAAACATTGATAAAATATTGTAATCAATGGTGGCCTTTATATACTTTGGAAGATCAGGAGATATGGCCTACAAATGGAGTTCTGGATTACAATGCATTGTTACAATTAATGTTGGTTTTGAGGTGGCCAGGAAAATGGGATGATGTAATATATACAGGTATGTTTTTCACTTTAAGAAACCACCCAGAGTGGCAGACAGAATGTGAAATTAATATAGCTCTGCCAGATCTCTAATTTTGGATTTGGAAAAGGAGAGGGAAAAACAGAAAGCTAAGCTGGAGAGATGTTGTTTAGCCTGTCATATTGGGAGAATGATGTTAAAAAGTTAAAAAAAAAAACAGTAATCAGGAAAGCAAACAGGAAAATTATATATCACAGGTACCTCCAAGAGGAGCATGCTCTATATCTGCACTATCAGATTTTGATAAGGAGGAGGAGATTGTTGTCATTGGCAAAAAGCAGCACATTAAACCAGAAGTGCTGTTGCAGAGGTAGGCATCCGTAACCCCTGCAGAGCAGGGTGAGCAGCTGTGAGAAAAAAAAAAAGGGAAAACCAAGGGGGAAAGGAGGGGAGCTGGCGCAGCTCCTGTGTATGAGCACGGGATGAGTGCTGGGGCAGGCAAAGAAGTGGGAACAGGCATGTTGACAGACGGGACTGAGGGGTTGTTGAATAAACGTGGACAGGAGTGGTTTGAAACTGGTGGAGGAGGAATGTCGGGCAAAGGTGGGGGAAGTGGGTTCTTCTCCTATGGGACCGGATTGGTGTGTGTGTGCTGTAAGGAGTTTTGGACGTTGGAAGTGAGACTGCCCGGGGGGTGGAATGCCATGGGGTAGCTCCGGTGGCTGAACTGGAACTAGACTGACAAGGGACCTGGGGAATCTCCCCTCGCATATCCACTGGTTAAATTAAAACTAGGGACTGGAGGAAATAAAGTGGAATTTTAGTGGATACAGGAACAAATTATTTGACATTAAATCAGTGGGAAAAGAATTTGTTACGGATGTGGGAGCTACTGGCCACCAAGGAAAAAAAAAAAAAAAAACACAAAAAAACAGAAAAAAAAGAAAAAAAAAAGGCAAAAAGAGGCATTCTTCCTGAAACCCTTAAAGTACAAATTGGGACAACAAATAGGAATGCATAAAATTTTTATGCATGCTAAATTCTCTGAAATCTTGATTAGGGAAAGAAGCAACATTTAAAGAAGGCAAAATGGAATTAAAAGTTAAAAATCAATTAATTGCAGTTTCTGTTTTCAACAGAAAAAACAAACAGGAGGACTTCCCTGAAATAGAAGAAATCCTTAATGAAGGTATATCTGGGAGTATGGGCATCTGAAGTTCCAGGTGAAGTGAAAAATGCTTTGTCTGTTAAAGTAGAAATAAAAAGGGGGGCCTGCCCAATTAGAATAAAACAATAACCCTTAAAATTGCAAGAAAGGGAACTAAAAAAAAATTTTGATGAATTTAAAAAATAAATTATTAATTGAATGTGAGTTGGAATATAATACTCTTATCTTGCCAGTAAAGAAAAGTTGCAGTTTGGTTCAAGATCTCAGGAATCAACAAATTTGTAGAGGGTATTCATCCAGTAATAGCTAATCCGTATATCTTATTGACTAAATTGAATCAGAAATGATTTGCCATCTTGGATTTAAGGACTCTTTCTTTTGCTTACCATTGGCCAAAGAAAACCAGAATTCATTTGCTTTTGAATGGGAATATCCTGACACAGTAAGGAAAACCCAATTAACTTGGATAGTATTATCTCAAGGGTTTTAAAACAGGCCAACTATTTTTTGAAATCAGTTAGCACTGGAACTAGGATCATGGGAACCACCCACTCAGATGGGGACTCTCTTACAATATGTGGATGACCTATTAATTGCCACAGAAACAAAGGAAGAATGTTTCCAGTGAATGGTGGATTTATTGAATTTTCAGGGACTGAATGTTTATTGGGTAACCAGACAAAAGGCCCAACTAATCCAAACCCGAGTTTCCTACCTAGGATATGAAATAACAGAAGGACAGAGAGAACTTGGAACTGCTAGAAAAGAAGCCATTTGTCAAACTCCACGACTGTCGACCACCAAGGAGCTCCAGACATTCCTGGGAATGACTGGATGATGCAGACTTTGGATGCATGGTTATGGTGTTCTGGGAAGGAACTGTTAAAAGAACCCCCTCTCTCTTTGAAATGGAATGATTTAGCAGAGGAGGGCTTTAGAAATTTTAAAACAGAGCTAATGAGAGCTGCAGCTCTGTGACTTCTGGATGTGACTAAATCCTTTTGGCTATATTCCTATGAAGAACAGGGAATAGCTTTGGTGGTCCCTACTCAGAAACTAGGACCCTATAAGAGGGCAGTGGCATATTTTTCAAAACAGCTGAATGAAGTGAGCAAAGGATGGCCCGGATGCCTATGAGCTGTGGCAGCAGTTGTCATGAATATTGAAGAGGCCCACATATTTACCTTGGGACAAAAAAGTTACTGTACTAGTGTCCTGTGTTGTATCAGCATTCCTGGAACAGAAGGAACCCCCTGGTTATCTCCTTCATGTTTCTTTAAACCTGCCCTGGAATTGGCTAAAGACAAAAGGATAAATATGTGGACTGATTCTAAACATGCATTTGGTGTGGTCCATGCACATGGTGCCATCTGGAAAGAACGAGGACCTTTGAATACACAGGGGAAACAGATTAAACATGCTACAGAAATTCTACAACTTCTGGAAGCTGTTCAGCTACCTGAGGAAGTAGCTATTATGTACTGTCGAGGGCATCAACAAGGTTACTCTGATCAGGAAATTGGAAATAATTTGGCCAATTTTTAATCCAAAAGAGAAGCTGAACAATCTACGCTCATTCCCTTAATCCCTGATGGCAAATTAACAACTGAGAAATCTAAACCTAGATATTCAAAGGAGGATTGAAAATTGATTGGAGATCAAAGAAGATTGTGTTCAGATACCTGATGGGCGAATTATAATCCCCTATCACCAGCTCTGGAAGCTAGTTCAGGAGGAACATCACAAAACTCATTGAGGCAGCAACTCTTTGTATAAATACTTAGATGAACAAATTGCAGGAAGGAATCTATATACCATAGTTCAATTAGTGACAATGTCAGCTCTGTCTCAAGAATAATCTTGAAACTGAAAATAGAAATCAAATTGGTACAACTGGGGAGGAAGTTATCTGGGAAGGCACTGGCAAATAAAATTTTCTGAATTAATGAGAACAGGAATATAAAATATAGATTATTAATTGAATGTGAATCGGAATCTAATACTCCTATCTGGAGAGTAAAGAAATATGATAGGAAAAGCTGCAGATTCATTCAAGATGTCAGAGCAATCAACAAAATTGCAGAGGATATTCGTCCAGTTGTAGCTAATTCGTATGACTTATTGACAAAATTGAATATTAATCAGAAATGGTTTGCCATCCTGGATATAAAGGACACTTTCTTTTGATGGCAGTTAGGTGAAGTTCCCAACAACTGGAAAAAGGGAAATATAACCTCCATTTCCAGGAAGGGGAAAATGGAAGACAGGAAACTACAGACCAGTCAGTCTCACCTCTGTGCGTGGCAAAATCTTGGAGCAGATTCTCCGAGGTGGTTGGTGACAGCCAACATGGCTTCACTAAGGGCAAATCCTGCCTGACCAGTTTGGTGGCTTTCTATGATGGGGCCACAGAAATGATGGATAGGAGCAAAGCAATTGATGTTGTCTGGACTTGTGCAGTGTTCAACACTGTCCCACATGCCATCCTTGTCTCTAAATAGGAGAGACATGAATTTGATAGATGGACACCTGTTGGAGAAAGAATTGACTGGATGAGCACACACAGTTGTGGTCAATGCCTCAATGTCCAACTGGAGATGGGTAACAAGTGGTGTCCCTCAGAGGTCTCTGTTGGGGCTGGTCTTGTTCAACATCTTTGTCGGCAATATGGACAGTTGGATTGAGTGCCCTCAGCAAGTTTGCCGACGACACTAAGCTGTGTGGTTCAGGTGATACACTGGAGGGAAGGGATGCCATCCAGAGGGACCTTGACATGCTTGTGAGGTGGGCAGATTCCAACCTTATGAAGTTTAACCATGTGTCCTGGGTTTAGCAGTAGCAGTCATTTTTTCACCTTCTTAGTAGCTGGTGCAGTTCTGTTTTTTTGACTTTCGGCCTGGGAACAGAGCTGATAACATTTATGCTTAGTCTGACCAAGGACTTCGTGAGTCTCCTGCTCTGCCAGGGAGGAGGGGAAGCCAGGAGGAAGCAGAGACAGGACGCCTGACCCAAACTAGCCAAAGAGGTATTCCATACCACAGCATGCCATGCCTGGGATGTAAATGGGAGTTACCCGGGAGGGCACTCTCTGCTCAGCTGTGCTCATTTAGGCAGGTGGTATCGTATTCTCTTCCCTTGTTATTTCTCTTATCATTATTATTATTGATGGTAGCAGTATTATACCTTAGTTACTGGACTGTTCTTATCTCAGCCTGTGGGAGTTACATTCTTTAGATTCTCCTCCCCATTCCTCGGGGGGGGGGGGAGTAGAGTGCATGGCTGACTTGCCGACAGAGTTTAAACCATGACAGTTCTTTTTGGCGCCCAGCGTGTGGCCCGAGGGGTTGAGATAACGACAGATCTGACCATAGTGTGTCTAATCGTATTTGTGATAAGCATTTATTGCTTTGGATTAATAGTCACTCATCACAATGCTGATTTATTGGCTCTCAAAGTTGTTTCTCTTGATATCACAGTTTCAGTATATCGTACCTTGCTTTCAGCCCGTATTTGCTGTGTTAGCGTTTTTCAAGTGTGAGGCTTGGGCTAATTTTCTTGTCTCATTGTACTTTCTGGTAATGACTTGTAATACAATAGAATCATTGATCATGAAACTGATGTGGCTTATGTTCCCAGTGTGGTCACCACCTTTATACTTTGGGAGGTATATAATAGAAGTGCTTAGCAATTCCACATCTTTTTTCTCCTTCTCGGGTGGTCAACCTGTGAAGGAGACATTCTCTTACCCACGCAGCCACCCCCCACCCCCCGACCGTTTACATTTGAGAGTTTTGAAGTTTTTGAATGGCCTTTTAATGCTGTTGAGACCTGTTTGCTGATTGTGTTGGGGATCACCATGTTGGCACACATATAGAGTGTATTTTGCCCGTGACCATTTAGTCTGACTTCGAGAGTTAAGCAGAGTCAGGTTTGGGTCTTGTCTGGAGTTAAACGACAATATAGGAGAACCAAGAGATTTTCCCCGAGGCTGAACAGTCATGAGTGGCAGGGTGTGTGGGATAGTATGGGCAAGTATCTAGGTCAGAGGGCCCCTCCAGTACTTTGGAATTTCACCACTGAACAACTGCAAAATCCAGAAAAATAAGTAAAACACTTAAATTAGGTGTGTTGTCATTCTGTCCATACCAGAGATGGGCAAATCATGGCAACGTGCTGGGGCTTGGCCGATGCTTACAAGGCCTTGTTCAACACTATCCAGAACCTTCAAAAGGAAAAAAATGTCGGCGGATCTGAGGGCAAAGCAACAGTCAGTGCAGCTATTCCAGCTCCAAGCACAGCAGGTACACCAACCCCAGTGGCAAGTACAGTCGCTACTCAAACTTCGACTGCAACAGACAGCGCAGCTACCCCAGCTCCAAGCACAGCAGCTACACCACCCCCAGCAATAAGTACAGTTGCTACTCAAACCACAGTGATAATCACTGCAGCCAAACCAGAGGACCAATTCGTACCAATATTGGTTGCCCCTGTACGCAAGAGAAAAAGCAAAAAAGAGGCAAGAAGGGTGAAGCAAGATGAAGAAACAATGAATTCACCACCCGGTCCAGCATTTGATCAGGAGTCATCATCATATGACAAAGAAGAAGAAGAAGAGGTGACTTCTCAACCTCGGACCTCAACCGAGCTACAGAATATGTGAAAAGATTTTACCCATCAACCAGGGGAGCACATCATCACCTGCTTGCTCTGATCCTGGGACAATGGGGCCAATGATCACGAACTAGAAGGTACAGAAGCCAAGCAGCTGGGATCACTTGCTAGAGAAGGGGGAATTGACAAAGCAATTGCAAGAGAGAAAAAATCCCTCAGTCTTTGGAGGCGGCTCTTGGCAGCTGTGAAAGAAATGTTTCCATACAAGGACATTGTTTGTTATGAGTCATTCGGCCAAGTGGACTACTTTAGACAAAGGCATCCAGTCTCTGAGGGAATCGGCCATCGTAGAGATGATCTATCACATCAAGCCAAATAATGGGGATATACCCAGAGACCCAAATGGGTCGAATGTACATGACCCATGTGGCGAAAACTTACACAGAATGCACCGTCATCATATGCCCATTCATTGGCAAAAGTAGCCTGGAATGATAGTACCCCTAACAGTGGATGAAATGATTCATAAACTCCGAGAGTTCAAAGACAATCTCACCCCTTCCGTCATCTCAGCTGTGGAAAAACTGTCCCAGGATCTCAAACAATTGAGAGATGATCTATCTGATTTATCTAGCTCCTCATGTGTACCAACACACATCCCAGCTATTAACAAAAGGCGTCCTATTGTTCGAGAGAGGAGATACAGGAGGTATATGCCACGGGCCACCCTATGGTTTTACCTGCTGGATCACGGAGAAGACATGACAAAGTGGGATGGAAAACCTATTTCAGCTTTGGAGGAACAGGTGCGTGAATTGAAGAGTGGAGCAAGGGCCATGAATAATCATCCCATGAGAGCTACGGCTTCAGTCTCTCGTGAGCAGGTTCACAGATGGAGCAGAGGAGCTGATTTTACTCCAGCTCCTGTGATAAAGAAGAATAATCCCTTTCAACAAGACTTAAGTGTCCAATGTTGTGATGACTATTAGAGGGGCCCTGCCTCCAGCCAGGTAGAGCTAGGGGACAATTGGATTTACTGGACTGTGTGGATCAGATGGCCTGGCACATCAGTCCCACAGAAGTATAAAGCTCTAGTAGATAATGGTGCACAGTTGTTGTGGTTTAAACGCTAGCCAGACAGCTTGTTCACTCACTCCCAGTGAGGGGTGCCAGGCTGAGAACAATCATTTCCCCCTCCCCCCCCCGAGGGCTCTCCCCTTCCCCGCTCCCGCAGGAACGGGGAGGAGGATCGAAAGAGTGCAACTCCTACAGGTTGAGACAAGAACAGTCCAGCAACCAATGTACAACACAAATCACCACCGCTACTACCAACAACAACAATGATAAGAGAAAATAACAAGGGAAGGGAATACAATAACACCGGCCAAGAAACGAGTCCCACCCGGAAGCCCATGTCCTTCCGGGTAAATCCCAGTTACCCCCTCACCCCGGGCATGACGTGCTGTGGTATGGAATACCTCTTTGGTTAGCCTGGGTCAGGCACCCCATCTCTGCTTCCTCCCGGCTTCCCCTCCTCCCTGGCAGAGCATGAGCCTCACAATGTCCTTGTTCAGGGTAAACATCACTTAGCAACAACCGAAAACATCCAGCACTGTTCCCAGGCTGGAAGTCTAAACACAGCACTGCACCATCTACCACGAAGGAGAAACATGACTGCTACTGCTGAACCCAGGACCACAGTGTACCCTGATGCCACCAAGCTGTGAAGGGGTGGAACCCATTTATATTTCTGGAGTGACAGGACGATCCCAAGAGTTGACTGTACTGGAGGCTGAAATCAGCCTGACTGGGAGGAAACGGCAAAAGCCCCCCATTGTGACTGGTCCAGAGGCTACATGCATCCTCGGCATTGACTACCTCAGGAGAGGGTACTTCAAAGACCCAAAAGGGCACCGATGGGCTTTTGGTATTGCTGCTTTGGAGACTGAGGAAATTGAGCAGCTGTCCACCTTGCCTGGTCTCTCGGAGGATCTTTCTGTTGTGGGGTTGCTGAAAGTCGAAGAACAGCACATGCCAGTCGCGACCACAACAGTACACTGTCGACAGTATCGCAGCAAATGAGACTCCCTGATTCCCATCCGGAGGTTGATCCATAGACTGGAGAGGCAGAGAGTGATCAGTAGGACCCACTCACCCTCTAATAGCCCCATATGGCCAGTGCGAAAGTCTAATGAACAGTGGAGACTAACAGTAGACTATCGTGGCCTGAATGAAGTCACACCACCCTTGAGTGCTGCCGTACTGGAAATGCTAGAACTTCAATATGAACTGGAGTCAAAGGCAGTCAAGTGGTATGCCACGACTGATATTGCCAATGCATTTTTCTCAATTCCTTTGGCAGCAGAGTGTAGGCCACAGTTTGCTTTTACTTGGAGGGGCATCCAAAACACTTGGAACTGACTGCCCCAGGGGAGGAAACATAGCCATGGAACCATCTGCCATGGACTGACCCAGACTGCACTGGAACAGAGGCAAGCTTCAGAACACCCGCAATACATCAATGACATTATTGTGTGGGGCGATACAGAGGAAGAAGTCTTTGAGACAGGAAGGAAAATAATCCAAATCCTGCTGAAAGCCAGTTTTGCCATAAAACGGAGTAAGGTCAAGGGACCTGCACAGGAGATTCAATTTTGGGGAATAAAATGGCAAGATGGACATCGCCAGATTCCCACTGATGTGATCAACAAGACAACAGCAATGTCTCCACCTACTAATAAAAATGAAATACAAGCTTTCTTGGGTGCAGTGGGGTTCTGGAGAATGCACATCCCAAATTACAGTTTGATTTTAAGCCCTCTCTATCATGTGACCCGGAAGAAGAATGATTTTATATAGGGCCCTGAGCAACAACAAGCCTTTGAACAAATTAAACGCGAGATAGTTCATGCAGCAGCCCTTGGACCAGTCTGGACTGGGTAAGATGTGAAAAATGTGCTTTACACCCCAGCCGGGGAGAATGGTCCTGCCTGGAGCCTCTGGAGAAAGCTCCAGGGGAGAATCGAGGTCGACCCCTCAGCTTTTGGAGCTGAAGAGCATGGCATTGAGTGGGTATATCACATCCCCTACCATGCACCAGCCTCTGGGAAAATCTAACGGTACACTGGGCTGTTAAAAACTACACTGAGAGCAATGGGTGGGGGAACTTCCAAGCATTGGAATTTTTCCCAGAGGGACCCCTCGACTCATTCGGTTCACTGCGGGAGCAGACAAGAGCCACCAACTAGGTGTCTACAGGTCACCAGCAACTTGTCCTGACTTCCCTCCGACCATCATCCCAACAAAGAATGAACTTTTAAGAAACCAGACAAGCTCAGCAGTGACCAGAGAAGTTCCATGGTTTCAGCAGCAGTCAGCAATCCAACACTGCATACTGTCTCTCCTGCCCTGAATGACTGTTACAAGAGATGGAGACCAACATCATGGACTGGATGAGCTCAGCAGCTTCATAGGGATTGGTCCATGCAGTAAGAAATGATATCTCACTCCTTGTGTGTGGGTGGGTGTCTGTGGATGTAAATATATATATGGGACAAGAATGATGGTGTATTAGAAAATGTGGGATCTGAGCACGATGTGAATGGTATGGAATAAGGGATGTATACTGTCCTGGGTTCAGCAGTAGCAGTCATTTTTTGTCCTCTTTAGTAGCTGTTGCAGTGATGTGTTTTTGACTTTAGCCTGGGAACACTGCTGATAACACTGATATTTTTAGTTGTCGCTCAGTAATGTTTACTTTGACCAAGGACTTTCTGAGTCTCATGCTCTGCCAGGGAGGAAGTCGAGAGGAAGCAGAAACAGGACCCCTGACCCAAACTAAAGAGGTATTCCATACCACAGTATGTCATGCCCAGTATATAAACTGGGGCAGTTACAAGGACAGGCTAGATCACTGCTCAGGTCTGGCTGGGTATTGGTTGGCGGGTGGTGAGTGGTTGTATTCTCTTCCCTTGTTATTTCCCTTATCATTATTATTATTGGTGGTAGCAGTAGTGGTTTTATGTTATACCTTAGTTACTGGACTGTTCTTATCTCAACCCGTGGGAGTTACATCCTTTTGATTTTCCTCCCCATCTCTCTGGGAGTGGGGGAGGAAGGGTGGGGGGGAGCGAGTGAGCGGCTGCGTGGTTCTGCATTGCTAGCTGGGCTTAAACCACGACAATTTCACTTCTCATTCCTGCTGTAAACTGACAAAAAGCTGGGCATCCAGAATTCAGGCTGGAACCCCAGCTACAGATGTGAAAATACAGATTATGATGACATGCATGTTTAATTGGATATCATTTGTAAGCAAATTGTTAGAGAAGAGATGGAGTAACTAGGACAATTAGGCAAGTATGGAGGGAAATATGGATTTTTAATCTTATTTTTTACTTTTTACTTTTCCTTTCTGGACAAATAAGCCTGTACCACTGAAATACCGCAAAAAATACTGGTTTGTGTGCAGGTGGTCTGATCACTTCAAACATGAAGCAACTTGTGTATTGAAACAAGGGTTTAGGCTTCGAAACTTTTAGAATTAGATTTAAGTAATGTTAAGTTTGATGGCTTTGTAACAGTAGCAATGGAAAATTACTGAGGTGCATGATACATAGAGAAAAAAATAGAGTACAGCTAGAGAACATACTGAGAATTCTCACAAGATAAATCATTATAGTTGTGAAAGAAGAACAGTCTAGAAAGGAAAGTTTCACACTCAGAGTTACGAAAGGGTTAAACAGTCTAGAAGAACAGGACACAGGGATAAGGAGTATCTGGGAACCGCAGGTGTCCAAGATGGGCTACAGTTAAACTAACTGATAAGTAGGAGGGCAGGAGGATTATAATGTCTCTGGTGCTAATGAACCGATTAAATTGGTAGAAGCATCTACTGCACGTGCTTCAAAGGCTGCCAGAAATGATGAAGATTGTTGGAAGAAGTAAACGACCATCAGAGACCACCACCACAATTCTGTACACATGTGGTGAACTTCCGGGAAAATAAAGTAATCCATACATAGCCTCATGAATATGTATGTATGCCCAGGGAGTATATAAGGACGGCTTGTGTAGCAATACGGGGACACATGTTAGGAGGAGCTGTCCCAGTGTCTCCCAGCGCCACAATAAAGAATACCTGATTGTCAACTTGAACAGTTTTTTGGCAAGTTTGTTCCTGGAGTTTTCTCCAAATCAATTTGGCGACCCAGATGGGATCTACTCTGCTCAGCTGCAGGACCCCCTGAGGACAGGGCTCCCTAGGGCCCTCGGGAATTTTTCCCAGAGGGACCCCTCGACTCATTCGGTTCACTGCGGGAGCAGACAAGAGCCATCTTCATAAAAGGTATTCTTCTATGTCTGTAAGGTGCAGGGGGCATCTTACATAAGGACTTAATTGGGTTGGTTTGGTAAGCGTACACAAGGTTTGGAAGCCTTCTGTAAATCGAGATAGGAAATCTCATAGGTAAAGGCGTATACCTGGCTGCTAGCGTCTGTTTGGTATACACCCACAAGAAGCAGGGAGCTTCTTGTGTTTTGGGTCCTGCAAGACGCAGGGGGTGTCTTGTGGAAATGGTTTTCAGTGCAGTGTGCTATCAACAGCCCATAAGGGATTTGATTCAGTGATGCTGTCAGCATGGGTCCCTGAATAGGTCAGTCGAATCACCCTCTGATACAGCAGGCTGTCCAGTACAGTTCCCACAATGGGAAGCAGACAGGCTGGTCGGACACAAGGGTCTTGTCCTTCCTGGGACACTGACAGGCTGGTTAACTATAAAGGGTTCAAGGAAACACCCCTTTTTTATGATAGAATATGGTCTGAGCCATAGGGGTTAGGAAGTATTGCTTTTGATTCCCTTGGTATTCGACTTATTTTGTGGCTTGTTACAGTAATGATTTTGGTCTTATGATTTTGGTATTGGTGACAGGATGTTATAACTGTGTTATTAACTGTTGTTTGTTTGGTTGAATTTTAGTCTCTTTGTCTCAAGTGTTGTAACTGTGTGGAGTGTGTCTGTGGGATCCCGTGTGTGCGCATGTGTGTGTGTGAATGTGAGATTGATAATGGAAAATCAGCAGGATGCATTTTGGCAGAATGGAAAGAACTTGGAGGGTCTCCTGGGGTCTCAGTAAACAAGAAAACTTTTGTAAAAAATTGTAACCAGTGGTGGCCTTTGTATACTTCGGAAGATCAGGAAAAATGACCTAAAGATGGAACTCTGAACTATAATACATTGTTACAATTAATGTTGTTTTGAGGTGGCAAGGAAAATGGGATGAGGTAATGTGTGCAGATATGTTTTTCATTTTAAGAAATCACACGGAGTGACAGACTGAATGCAAAATTAATATAGCTCCACCAGATTCCTTAATTTTGGCTTTGGAAAAGGACAGGGAAAAACTGAAAGTTAAGCTGGAGAGATGTTGTTCAGCTTGTGATATTGGGGAAAGATGTTTAAAGTTAAAAAAGAGTAATCAGGAAGATAGGTTAGAAAATTACGTATCACAGGTACCTCCGAGTGGATCACCCTCTGCATCTGTCCTATCTGATATTGATAAGGAGGAAGAGATTGCTGTCACTGGCAACAAGCAGCAGATTCACACTCAGAGTTACGAAAGGGTTAAAACAGAAGTGCTGTTGCAGAGGCAGGCATCTGCAGCCCCTGCAGAGCAGGGTGAGCAGATGTGAGAAAAAAGAAAGGGAAAACCAAGGGGGAAAGGAGGGGAGCTCGAGCAGCTCCTCTGTTTGAGCATGGGATGAGGGATGTCGGGCAGAGGTGGAGGAGTGGGCTCTTCTTCTGTGGAACCCGATCGGTGTGCGTGCTATGGGGAGTTTGGACGTTGGAAGTGAGACTGGCCTGGTGGGGGGGAGTGCCATGAGGTGGCTCCGGTGACTGAATTGGAACTAGACTGACCGGGACCAGGGGAATCTACCCTAGCAGATGCACTGATTAAATTAAAACTAGGGACTAAAGGAAATAAAGAGTAATTTTAGTGGATACAGGAGCAACTTATCCGGTGTTAAATCAGAGAGAAAAGAATTTGTTACAGATGTGGAAGCTACTGGCCACCAAGAAAAAGAAAAAAAAAAAAAAAAAGGACATTCTGTCCGAAACCTTTAAAGTACAAATTGGGAAAACGAATAGGAATGCATAAACTTTTATGCATGCCAAATTCTCTAAAATCTTTATTAGGGTGAGAAGCAACGTTTCAAGAAGGCAAAATGGAATTAAGAGTTAAAAACAATCAATTAATTGCAGTTTTGAATTTATATTTAATTCAACAGAAAATCAAACAGGAGGACCTCCCTGAAAACGAAGAAATCCTTAATCAAGTATATGTGGGAGTATGGGCATCTGAAATTCCAGGTAAGGTGAAAAATGCTTTGCCTGTTTAAAGTGAAAATGAAAAGCAGGGGGGGCTGCCCAATTAGAATAAAACAGTATCCCTTAAAATTAGAAGATCAAAGGGAATCAAAAAATCATTGATAAATTTTAAAATATAGATTATTAATTGAATGTGAATCGGAATATAATGCTCCTATCTGGAGAGTAAAGAAATATGATAGGAAAAGCTGCAGATTCGTTCAAGATGTCAGAGCAATCAACAAAATTGCAGAGGATATTCGTCCAGTTGTAGCTAATTCGTATGACTTATTGACAAAATTGAATATTAATCAGAAATGGTTTGCCATCCTGGATTTAAAGGACACTTTCTTTTGATTACTGTTGGCCAAAGAAAGCCCAAATTATTTGCTTTTCAATGGGAAAATCCTGACACAGGAAGGTAACATCAATTAACTTGGATGGTATTACCTAAAGGGTTTAAAAATAATCCAGCAATTTTTGGAAATCAGTTTGCACTGGAAATAGAATCATGGAAGCCACCCACTCAGACGGGGACTCTGTTACAATATGTGGATGACCTATTAATTGCTACAGAAACAAAGGAAGAATGTATCCAGTGGACGGTGGAATTATTAATTTTTCGGGGACTGAACGGTTATCGGGTATGCAGACAAGGCCTAACTAATCCAAACCTGAGTTTCCTACCTAGGATATGAAATAACAGGAGGACAGAGAGAACTTGGAACTGCCAGAAAAGAAGCCATTTGCCAGACTCCACAACCGCTGACGGTCAAGGAACTCGGGACATTCCTGGGAATGACTGGACGGTGCAGACTTTGCATCCATAATTATGGAGTTCTGGTAAGACCACTGTATGAACGTTTGAAGGGCAACCATCCCTCTCTGGAATGGACTGATTCAGCAGAGGAGGTTTTTCGAAATTTAAAAACAGAGCTAATGAGAGCTCCAGCTCTGGGACTTCCGGATGAGACTAAACCGTTTTGGCTATATTAGTATGAAAAACAGGGAATAGCTTTGGGGGTCCTTGCTCAGAAACTAGGACCCTACAGAAGGGCAGTGGTGTATTTTTCAAAACAGCTGGATGAAGTGAGCAAAGGGTGGCCAACATGCCAAAGAGCTGTGGTGGCAGCAGTCGTCATGAATATTGAAGAGGCTCGCAAATTCACCTTGGGACAAAAGATTACTGTGCTAGTGTCCCATGTGGTATCAGCAGTCCTGGAACAGAAAGGAGCTCACTGGTTATCTCCTTCATGTTTTTTAAAATACCTGGCCACCCTTGTGGAACAAGATGATATAGAAATTATGATCACTAACTTTGTGAATCCAGCATCCTTTTTGCAGGAACAGTCGACAGAACCACTAGCACATGACTGCTTGACCACCATAGAGACTGTATATTTGAGCGGACCAGACTTGAAAGAAAAACCTCTGGAAGATGCTGATTCTTGGATTACTGACAGTAGTAGCTTCATGAATAATGGTGAACCAAAGGCAGGATATGCCATTACCATCACTTCACAGGTAATAGAAGCTAAACCTTTACCCTCGAACACCTCTGCCCAGAAGGCAGAAACAATAGCGTTAACAAGAGCCCTGGAATTGGCTCAAGATGAAAGGATAAATATTTGTACTGATTCTAAATACGCATTTGGTGTGGTCCATGCTCATGGTGCTATCTGGAAAGAATGAGGACTTTTGAACACACAAGAGAAACAGATTAAACATGCTACAGAAATCCTACAATTATTGTAAGCTTTTCAGCTACCTGAAGAAGTAGGTATTATGTACTGTAAAGGACATCAACAAGGTGACTCTGATCAGGAAAATGGAAATAATTTGGCTGAAGCCAAAAAAGCAGCTGAACAATTTCAAATCATGTCCTTAATCCCTGATGGCAAAATAACAATTGAATAATCTAAACCTAGGTATTCAAAAGAGGATAGAAAATTAATTGAGGATCTAAAAGGACAGGAAACCAAAGAGGGTGGGGTTCAGATACCTGATGGGCGAATTGTAATCCCCTATAACCAACTCTGGACGTTAGTTCAGGAAGAACATAATAAAACTCATTGGGGTAGCAACTCTTCGTATAAATATTTAGACAAACAAATTGTAGGAACGAATCTATACACCACAGTTCAATTAGTGACAAAATGATGTCAGTTATGTCTTAAGAATAATCCTAAAACTGAAAATAGAAATCAAATTGGGAAAACTGGGAGAGGAAGTTTTCCGGGACAGCAGTGGCAAATAGATTTTTCTGATTTACCTAGAAAAGGGGTTATCGATATTTGTTGATGTTAATGGATACCTTTTCAGGCGGGACAGAAGCATTCTCTTGTAGGATAAATAATGCAAAACAAGTGATTAAAACATTATTTATCGAGATTATACCTCATTTTGGGGTACCAGAGGCAATTTCTTCCAACCCTGGTTCACACTTTAGTGCAAAATTGCCACAAGAAATTAGCAAAAAATTAGAAATTGATTAGCAACTATAAGTTCCACATAGGCCTCAAGCCAGCGGGCAATTAAAAAAGATGAACCATCTGATCAAACAACAGATTAGTAAAATATGTCAGGAAACGAATTTCTATTGGTACCAGGCCTGACCACTGACTCTATTAAGAATTTGAACTAAACCTCGGTCGAAAGAAGAGGTCAGTCCATTTGAGATTTTGTATGGAAGATCATATCAGCCCTAGTTTAAAGGAGAAAGTCTTCAGGAAGAGGGAGAAGGCTATCTCCGACAGTTTCTGATCAATCTGGGAAAACTATTGGAGGAGATAAATAAGAGAATAGTAGGGACAAGAGCAAGAGGTTTGGATTACCTGATCCACCCTTTCAGATCTGGAGACTGGGTTTATGTTAAGAATTTTTCAGGAGATCCTCTAGAGGAGAAGTGGAGTGGACCATACCAGATATTATTGACCACCTTTACAGCAGTGAAGATAAAAGGAACAACCTGCTGGATACATTATTCAAGAATAAAGAAAGCACCAGAGCCAGAGAAGACATGGTGGATCCAACCTTCAGGACCCTTACATGTGAAATTGCGTCGGTCATAATTCGGACTCATATGATAACTGGCGCACAAACTTGGGACCAGAATTTATACCTGAAATTAGTGCAGAACGTTCCTAAGGTTTTAATCGTAGTGACTGTGTGCACAGTTGCCTGAATCAGGAGAAAATCCGGACCTTCCATTAACTGGAGTTCCAATTCCTAACACTGTCTCATGGACAAATTTGTGGGTGAACACTAGCAATCTACATCTGAGGGAAAGGTTAAAATTTGGGATAGTTAATCCTAATCCAGGTAATAAATATAATACCTGAGCACAAAGATGTATTACACCAGGAACCAGGGCAAGAGATCATGCTTGTTTAAATGCCACAGATGTAGGTCAGCATTCAAATTGCAATCATACTATTAATACAGATGGTATCATAGTTAGGTGGTGGCTTGTTCCTAAGGTGAAAGGATGGTATTGGTTATGTGGAGAAAATGCTTATAAGAATCTACCCCCCAAGTGGAACAGGGCATGCACCTTAGGTGCTATAATACCCGATTTCACTATCGACAGGTATCCTTTCGGGACCTGGATGAGAAGTTTTGCTAAGCGAATTAAGCGAGGGTTTAACCCTATTGTTGAATGGCACACTGCATTTCATAGTTTTGTAAGAGGGCTAATTCCATCTTTGGGAGTAAGTGAATTAGAGAAAGCAATTGTAAATATCTCAGCAACCATAGAGGAAATGGAAAGTAAAGCCATTGATATAATTCAGGCAGAACAACAAGAGATAACCAGCCTGTCTAAAGTGGTATTACAAAACCAAATGGCTCTAGATATGCTACTGGCATCACAAGGAGGGGCTTGTTCCATAATCAATGAAAGTTGTTGTTCCTATACAGACTAAAGTGGCAGAATTGAAACAGATCTGGAGGAAATTTGGAAAAAAACTAAGATATTTCATTAAATGGCCATGGATGATACCTCCTGGGATTTTGAAGAAATATAGAAAAAGTTAACTTCATGGTTACCTAATCTTTCCTGGTTGAGGCAACTGGTTGCAGGAATATTGATGTTAATTATTTTAATATTGATTACTTGTGGTATGATACAATGTTCTTTTTGGTGTTGTAAACAGTCTACAATAAATTATGAAGATTTGAAGAGAAATTAAATCAAGCAACAATTAGAAATTATTTCAAAAATACTTCAGATAGCAGTGGTAGTATATAAAGTGTTGCAAAATAATTTGCAAAAGGACAGAAAAAGGGGGGACTTGAGACAAGGGGGGAAGCACAAAATTACAAAATGAAATACATAAACCTTTAGAATCAGTTTTAAGTAGTTTTAAGTTTGATTATTTTGTAACAGTAGCAATGGAAAATTACTGAGGTGCATGATACACAGGAAAAAAAAGTAGACTACAGCTAGAGAACACACTGAGAATTCTCGTACGAGATAAATCGTTGTAGATGACATCGTTTTAAGAAAACCAGTCTAGAAGAACAGGACACAGGGATAAGGAGTATCTGGGAATGGGAGGTGTCCAGGATGGGCTATGGTTAAACTAACTGATAAGTAGGAGGACAGGAGGATTATTATGTCCGTGGTGCTAATGAACCAATTAAGCTGGTATAAGCATCTACTGCACATGCTCCAAAGGCTGCCAGAAGTGATGAAGATTGTTGGAAGAAGTAAACGAGCCTCAGATACCACCACCACAATTCTGTACACATGCGGGGAACTTTCTGGAAAATGATGTAATCCGTACGTAGCCTCATGAATATGTATGTATGCCCAGGGACTATATAAGGACAGCTTGTGTAGCAATACGGGGACACACGTTAGGAGGAGCTATCCTCCATGTTTCCCGGCACCGCAATAAAGAATACCTGCTTGTCAGCTTGAAAACCTTGTTGGCAAGTTTGTTCCTGGAGTTTTCTCTGAATCACTATGCTATATCAAACACCTCGTTAGAGATAAGAGGACCACGCAACCAAGGACATACTGTATTACCCTTCACTACTCAACACAGACTTTCAGATTAACAACCCAGTGCTACTTGACTTCCTTCTTTTCTTACCATTATGAGATCTACCACTATTTTGATTTACCTAACCTTGAGAGGAAGAGTGAGAATGACACTGTTTCACCCATACTGTTAGGTGGCAAACTTTGTGTGATATGCAATTCCTTCCTATGTGTGTACAAAAATGGCATCCGTCAACCTTGCTGATATTCACCTACCAAAACCTCCATGCTTACACGACCTAGAAAATACTTCACACTAAGTATGGAAAGGGAAAATCTGACAGCCAACAGCAGGTAGGAATTGACACTTGCTCCCAGTACTGTTACAGAAAGGGACAACTAAAGCTCCTGCATCCCAGACCAATGCTGCACCAAAAGCCTAAGACCCAGCTGGCCATGCTGAACTGGTAACAGGCAGGAGAGCCTTAGTGATGCTACACACAGACCCCTGCTGTGGGGCTACACAACCACCAACCCCCCTCCCTGTCACAGAACTGCCTGCAGCAGGTGCCCTCTATAATGGTGCCTTGTTAAAGAATTAATTACTTACAGGCTCAGCAAGTTCAGTACTCCTCAGTACCACCAGAAAGACAGCATTAAGCACAGCTCTGCACCTAGCACATCTTATGACATAAAGGCTTTGCAGAGTCTGCCACAGGGACCAGACCTGCCTTGCCTGATCATGGGTGTTCCCCCATCCATTTTCTAACCCAGAGCAACCTCCCCAGAGCACAGGCTACTACACACAGCCTCCTGTGCTGGAACAGGCTTTTCTACCTACAGAAGCTCCACTATCTTTGGTGTGTCAAGAGAGCAGAGAACACAGAGAAGCAAGACCCAACACAAGCACATCCATAAGACATCCAGCAACAACACTAGAGAACTGGTCTGGGCCAGAGTTTAAATACCCCAGGTAGGGCAGGGATTGGCCAGAGAGTGGAGCTGAGTGGAAACAAAGGATTGGTGGAGAGCAGTGCCCTCTGTGTGGGGATTGGTTGGCAGCAGTGGTGTGAGCAGAGCCCTAAGACATACTGGGAGGCCCATGGGATGACTTATATCCCCAGTGCAGTCTCCAGCCCCATGAAGTGACCCCCATCCCCAGTGCAATTCTCAGCTCTGTAAGGTGACCCCATCCCTACAGTCCCCAAGCGAAGGGCTGACCCCAGCTGTCCCACCCAAGGCAGGCACCCCCAGCCCCATGCTGCGTCATCTCCAAGGCCATGCAGCAGGGTCACAGCACCAGCCCTGTGGTAAGGTGGGCACTATTGGCCTTCTCTCTGAATGCAGCGTGGATGTCAGTTGGAGATAATGGTGAAACAAGTTCAAGCACAGCAAGCTGGGTATTGAACCAGGCTTTTTGGATTGTAATTTTGACTTTAAAAAGCTTCCCCCCCTGCGCTGATGGCCCAGGCCAGGTTCCTAAGTCTTCTTCTAAAGCCTGTCCTTCTCATGCTTCCTTGAGCACCCAATAAGCCCCTGA
The DNA here is from genome assembly GCF_028554395.1 of Pezoporus wallicus. Taxonomy (NCBI): domain Eukaryota; kingdom Metazoa; phylum Chordata; class Aves; order Psittaciformes; family Psittacidae; genus Pezoporus; species Pezoporus wallicus. Next base: position 89,424 of record NW_026635038.1, on the reverse strand, counting down.
GCAGGAGAGCCTCCAGTGACACTAGAGCCAGCTCCCTGACATCCTCCTGCCAAGCTGGACCACATCATCCTGAGGGACATGAAATGGAAGCAAATCTGGATTGCTGGATTCTCCACTGACATTTATGCTGGGAGGTCAGGGAGATAATTAGCTCATCTTGGAAGAAATGGGGCCAGTTAGTAAGGACAACTGACAATGTATCACAAAAATATAAACTCTGTTATAGCAATTATTATTCCTTTTTAGGTCACTAAAGCCAGTCACTGCATCACTCTGATAGGAAATGTCCTGTGTGGGGAAAATAAAGTGATGTTGTTGCAAGCCCTTCCAAACAGAGCAAAATTGTTACATTAATACAGCCCTCCACACAGTGTGCCTGCAACTCTCTGCACCCGTGGTTAAACCTCAGCCTAACCCAGATATCTGGAGAAAACATAAGGTTAAAAAGTTCAGTTTTCTCACCTGGACAGTACTTGACTGTTTTTGACCTCTCCTGAGACAGACTGCAACCAGGCAAAGGTGTGAAGAGAAATGGCTGTAGACTGACCATTTCTCAAAACAAATAATCACAATAAATTTGTTGGAGCAAGAATTCTTTAAATACCACAGATATTAGAGCCTGTTGTAAACAAAGAGCTTCCAAATATAATAGCCAGAAAGATGATGTTCAACCCCATAAGGCAAGTGCACTGACTGCAATGTCAAATGAGTACTTAAAATTTGTACAAAGCTTTTGCTCTGTTCCAGCACTGAGCCTGCTGAAACAGTAAGAGATGGGCAATGTTATAGTCCCTGCTGTCATGGTTTAAGCTCAACTCAGAACCACACAGCCTCTCACTCACTTCCCCCTTCTTCCCCTCCCCCTCTCCCAGAGGGATGAGGACGAGAATCAAAAGAATGTAAATCCAACGGGTTGAGATAAGAACAGTCTAGTAACTAAGGTATAATACAAAACTACTACTGCTACCACCAATAATAATAATGATAAAGGAAATAACAAGGGGAGAGAATACAATTGCTCACCACTTGCCAACCAATACCCAGCCCAACCCAAGCAGCAATCTGACCTTCCAGGTAACTCCCCCCAGTTTATATACTGGGCATGACATGCTGTGGTATGGAATAACACTTTGGCTAGTTTGGGTCAGATGTCCTATATCTGCTTCCTCCCAGCTTCTTGTGCCCCTCCTCACTAGCAGAGCATGAGACTGAAAAGTCCTTGATCAGAGTAAGCAATACTTAGCAACAACTCAAAACATGGGTGTGTTATCAGCATTGGTCTCAGGCTAAAGTCAAAAACAGCACTGCACCAGCTACTAAGAAGGAGAAAAGTGACTTCTACAGCTGAACCCAGGGCACCTGCCTGTCCCAAGGAGTTTGAGCTAAAGCCAAGATCCTCATGTGCACTGTCACACTCCCAGTTCATCAGGTGTCTCTCACAGGGGACACCCACATTGGATTTTGGAGAGGTTTCAGCATTACCCAGCCCTGCACAGCCCATGCACATAACACAGGGGAACCAACCCACCTGGCCACCCTGCGCTGCCCCTTCTTTAGACACAGTATTTCTAGTGGGCTCAGCCTACTGAGATGGTTCAACAAGACAGCTCAGGAGCTTTGCTAAGTCCTTTCTAACCCTAACTAATCTATGATTCTGATTGGTTAGTAATGGGTAACAGCAGCAAAAGTAGTGTGTAAAAACCTGCTCAAACAGGGATGAGGAGTGAGCTCACCTTACCAGAGCCAGACCTGTCTGAGAGCCAGAGTGTACAGCTAAGTGAAGGAAAATAATTTGCAATCCCAGCTGTGACTGGACACTTAGATATCTCATCTTTTTCACTTCCTTTCCATCAAAACTGCTGGAAAATGACCATTTTCATGCAACAATGCAAATATTCTCATTACCATCCTCTAAATATTCATGAATAAAATGCTGAATAATGGCTGCCCAACTGTCACCTTCAGACTGGCCTTTAATTGTCTAATAAGCCGACATATTCATATCGCCGAGATATGGCACATAAAGATGGACATGCAGCCCAGATTTAATTTTTTTTTTTCCCAAGGTGGGTGAAAATAAGGGGATTTTGAAATGCTAAATAAAAAAATAAAAATTAAAAAGAATCAGACATATTGACTGACATTTTTAAAATCCATACATCTTATCCGGGGTGAGATATTATTATCTGACTGTCACAAAATATGACATGACAAATCCACAAAACCTGGGTAAGTAGGTGGATAGGGAGTACTTAGCAGTCAATGTGTGACAATGTTGCATTAGCTTTGATTTTTTTGTTTTCTTTTTTTTTTATATAATTTCCCCCCTCTCACTTAAATTACCTGATCTAAATGGCAAAGAAAATTGTGAAGCAGGCCGAGGGCGGGAGAGCACCACTGGGAACCGGGGGAAGGCCCCCTTCCCCATCCAGAGCCACGCAGCCCCGTGCAGTGCTGGAACCTTGGGAAGGGGAGGGCGGCAGAACTTCAGCCTCTTGCCCAAACCAGCAGTTATGGGCAGTGTTATCATTCCCAACTCATGTCAAAGGCTTTAACATGCCCGGCTCCTAATAATGCCGAGTGGGAAAAAAAAATAATTGTCAGCACAATTTAAGTCTTATGCAAAGAGCTTACAACTGTAATTAAATCATTAAATTCTTGTCTACGCTTCACAGAGCATAGAGAAATTAACTACCCACCAACCTAATTTTCTATTTGAACATGAAATAATTATTTTCTGCCAGTCTAATTACAAAGCCAACATCTGATCAAGCCGGCATCTAGAGTTCCTGCAGAACTTCAGTGCTCTCCTCTTACTCCTTGAGGTCCTTTTGAAAAACTTCCCCTGTTTAAGTTTTAACCCGTTACCCCTTGCCCTATCACTACAGTCACTAATGAAGAGTCCCTCCCCAGCATCCTTATAGGCCCCCTTCAGATACTGGAAGGCTGCTATGAGGTCTCCATGCAGCCTTCTCTTCTCCAGGCTGAACAGCCCCAGCTTTCTCAGCCTATCATCTTCATACAGGAGGTGCTCCAGTCCCCTGATCATCCTCGTGGCCCTCCTCTGGACTTGTTCCAACAGTTCCATGTCCTTTTTATGTTGAGGACACCAGAACTGCACACAATGCTCCAAATGAGGTTTTGTGAGAGCAGAGTAGAGGGGCAGGATCACCTCCTTCGACCTGCTGGTCACGTTCCTTTTGATGCAGCCCAGGATATGGTTGGCTTTCTGGGTTGCAAGCGCACACTGCCGGCTCATCTTCATTTTCTCATTGACCAACACCCCCAAGTCCTTTTCGGCAGGGCTGCTCTGAATCTCTTCTTTGCCCAACCTGTAGCTGTGCCTGGGATTGCTCTGACCCAAGTGTAGGAACTTGCACTTGGCATGGCTAAACTTCATAAGTCTGGCATCAGCCCGACCAGTCTGTTTACATATCACTATGGCAGGAAAACCACATTGCCAATACCACCACCACAGCAGGATATTTGTGAAAGATATCTGTCTCCACATGTCTCACCAGTTGACACCTTGGTGCAGCACGTTTGCCTTAACATTGCTACATCACAGAACCACGGGGGAGAAGACTCCCTAGTGACAGTACTGGGCATGCGCATCACCGCCAGGTGGAGGATGTGGTGACAGCTCTATAAAAGAAGGGCAGCAACCAACATTAAAAAGGAACATCACCCCCACTGGACTTGGAACTATTCGGACTGTTGGGACGCTGCAGCTCTGGGGTGGTAGCTATTGCTATTAATTCTATTAATCTTTCCTCTTACTTTCCTGCTTTTCCCTCCCTCTCTCTCTCTCTTTCACCTTGGAATTTGTTGTTGGGCATTTGTTGGTGGACAAATAAAGTTCCTTAGCGCTTGCCTCTGTTTTGAGTCTTAATTTTGTTCCCGAGAATACGAGCAAAACTGTGCTCTGGCCTTTGACCAGCGTGCAACATTTTAATTGGCGTCATCGATAGGATTCTCGATAAAACAGAAAGTCTCCAGGTGCTTTCTGTGAGACTCTGGTGTGTGTTTGTGCATGTATTGAACAAGAGGTGAGAAAAGGTGTGCCCTCCTGACAGTGAAGAGGGGGAATAGTGAATTTACTGTGTGGTCCTCTCAGGATGAAATAACCCCTCTTTGATGCAATTAGTGCACACCTCTGATGAAATTAAAAGATGTGTCCCCCTGAGAGTGAAGGTGAGGTGGAATACTGAATTTTAGGTCCCACTCTCTCATGCCGAAATAGCCCCTCTTTGATGAAATTAGTCTAAGGAAATTTAAAGGTGTGTCCTCCTGAGAGTGAAGGTGAGGGGGAATAGTGTGTTTACAGTGTGGCCCTCTTAGGATGAAATAACCCCTCTTTGATGCAGTGAGTACCTTTTCATCTACAGATGTTTGTGATGTTGTCCCCACTCGCTTATGGGGTGGAGATTTGTATAAAAGAGAGAGGAATTGGGCAAATATATCCCCAGGGGGATTTACAGAGAGCAAAAGAGGCAGTAGAAAGCCCTCCTCACATGTATCCCCTAGTCAGGACTGAGTATTTATACAGGTCAGACAGTGACAATTGTCCCCAAATTGTTACTAAAGAGACTGCATTTACAGTGGCTGAGTTAGCAAAATTAAGGATGGATTTTTCAAGGACTCCAAGGGAATCAGAAACGGAATATGTTTGGAAAGTGTCCTTGTCAGGAGGAGATGGAATTTTGTTGTCAGAGAAGGAAGCAGAAAGATACTGGGTCCAGGTGTGTTTTTAACTACTGGCAACAATCAGGCCCCATGGTCACTGACGCAGAGGGCAGCGTATTGGGCCGAGGGATACTCACTCATGCAGAGTGAGGCAGAGCAATGTGGAATTTTGACTTAATCTAAAAACCTAATTGTCTTAAATGCTTTGGGAGAAACCCAGTCGGTACCTATGGCCTTGGTAACATTATGATTGCCCAGGGAGGAAGACCCAGTTAGCACCAAGGTTGCAGTAGGTCCTTTCCTGACAAGTCTTTTGGGCATAGACATACTGAAGGGCAGACAGTGGTATGATACCATGGGGAATTCATGGTCCTTTGGCATTCCTCAGATCAGAGAATTAGCTGAAATGTCCTGGGCAGAAATAGGCCTATTGCAAGCAGCACCCGCCCTCCCCCCTTCCAAGATGACTAACGTGGAACCCTATCCATTGCCATTAGGAGGCCAAGAAGAGATATTGAGGATCTTAAACAGCAAGGCATTTTAACCTTCACACACTCCCCATACGGTTGTCCAGTGTGGCAAGTGCATAAACCAAATGGGAAGTGGAGACTGACTGTAGATTATCGTCGACTTAATGCTAACACCAGTCCCTTGACAGCGGCAGTGCCTAACATAGCTGAACTAATCTCACTCATTCAGGAACAAGCTCACCCGGTGATGGCCACAACTGATGTGAAGGAGATGTTTTTTTTCATGGGTACCTTGCAAGAAGAGGACCGCGATCGTTTTGCTTTCACATGGGAGGTACAACAGTATACCTCTACTTGCCTCCCTCAGGGTTAAAAAAATTCTCCCACCTTAGCACATCATGCTTTGGCAAAAGAATTAGCCCAAATTCTCCCGGAAACGAGAGTTAGAGTTTATCAGTATATAGATGATGTTTTGATAGGAGGGGATCAAATTATTCCAGTGCGGGTGACACAGGGAAAGATTATACAGCACTTAGGGTCTCTGGGACTCCAGATACTAAAGGAAAAGATACAAACTGCTGCAAATGAAGTTAAATTTTTAGGGATATGGTGGAAAGGAGGATCAGTATGTAATCCTCGGGACACCCTCTCAACACTAGATCAGGTAAAAATTCCAGAAAATAAAAAGGAGATGCAGCATGCCTTAGGATTATTGGCTTTTGGAGAAAACGGATCCCAGAATTTGCAATAATTGCATGGCCTTTATATAACCTGCTGTGAAAAAGAGCAGCTTGGAAATGGACTCCAGCTCACAATGAAGCATTACAGCTTCTGGTGTTTGAAGCAAACACTCACCAGGCTTTGGGTCCCATTCACCCCACCGACCCTGTCCAGATTGAGTGGGGGGCTTGCACGCTTGGGATTGTCAATTCATTTTTGGCAGAAGGGACCACAAGGTCCTACTTGCCTGATCGGACTTTACTCTAGGAGCTCTAAGGATGTTAAGAAGTGATATTCCAATTGGAAAAAAATGATTGTTTGTAGTAAGTTTGATGAGAAAATGAACACTCGCAGCCCAGAAAGCCAACTGTATCCTGGGCTGCATCAAAAGGAGCATGAGCAGCAGGTTGAAGGAGGTGATCCTGCCCCTCTATTCTTCTCTCGTGGGATCTCACTTGGAGTGTTGTGTGCAGTTCTGGTGTCCTCAACATAAAAAGGACATGGAACTGTTGGAACAAGTCCAGAGGAGGGCCACGAGGATGATCAGGGGTCTGGAGCACCTCCTGTATGAAGACAGGCTGAGAAAGTAGGGGCTGTTCAGCCTGGAGAAGGGAAGGCTGCGTGGAGACCTCATAGCAGCCTTCCAGTATCTGAAGGGGGCCTATAAGGATGCTGGGGAGGGACTCTTCATTAGTGACTGTAGTGATAGGGCAAGGGGTAACGGGTTAAAACTTAAACAGGGGAAGTTTGGATATAAGGAGGAAGTTTTTTACTGTGAGGGTGGTGAGGCACTGGAACGGCTTGGCCAAGGGAGTTGTGAATGCTCCATCCCTGGCAATGTTCAAGGCCGGGTTGGACAGAGCCTTGGGTGACATGGTTTAGTGTGAGGTGTCCTTGCCTGTGGCAGGGGGCTTGGAACCAGATGATCTTAAGGTCCTTTCCAACCCTAACTATAATGTTATTCTAAGCTTGGCTCTCAGAGAAGCAGAGTTGACCATACGCCAACAGCCTATAACTTTAAGGGGACCCTTCAAGGTAATTTAACCTGTGTTAGCAGGAACTCCTCCTCCTGATGGGGTGGCCCAAAGAGATACTGTGAGAAAATGTTATGCTATGACTGAACATTATTATAGTGTTTTTTACAGTCACTGAAGACACCCCTAAACATGTAAACATCCAAGAGGAATTAACAAACCTCCTGGAGGAGGATACCCTTCCTCCTTCTGTGGTTAAAATTGCCCTGTTTTTTCCGAGGAGCTGAGGAATGTATGGTTTACAGATGCCTCTGCTAAGAGAGAGGGCAAGCAGTGGAAGTACCAAGCTGTAGCTATCAATGTAGATACTAAACGGGAAATTTTATAGGAAGGCAGGGGCAGTGCCCAAGTGGGAGAATTAGTGGCAGTATGGAGCGTGTTTAATAGTGAGAAAGGGGCAAAGACTCCAGTGTACATTTACATTGACTCGTTTGCAGTGTTCAAAGTATGCACAGAATGGCTCCCTTTTTGGGAACAGAACGACTGGGTAGTAAACGAAGTGACAGTGTGGCAAAAGGAGAAGTAGCAGGAAATCTTAGATATTGCCAAACATGAGGATTTTGTGAAGGCATGGGTGCCCTCCCACCAGGGAAATGGTACTCTGGCATGTGAGTGGAATAATAGGGTGGACGAGCTGGCCAGAATTGCCCCTTTGCAGGAGGAAAATCAAATGGGAAAATTGGGACAGGCTCTTGGAATGGCTACATGTTAAGCGTGGCCACAAAGGGTCTAATGATTTATACAAAGAGGCACATGCCAGAGGTTGTCCTGTCACTCAGGAATTTTGCAAAACCTGCATTTCAGCTTGTGAACAATGCAGACTTTGACTGGAGCGATACTCCATGGAAGAATCCCCCCTCATTTAAGAGATAAAAAGACACTCTGGGAAACTTGGCAGATCGATTATGAAATTCTGAAGGGAAACAGTACATATTAGTAGGTGTGGAAGTGATTTCTGGCCTAGGTCAAGCTGAAGCATTTCCACGAGCAACTGGGGAAAATACTGTGCGAGCCTTGAAAATTTGGTTTAGTTCTCTCCCAAAACCTGATTCTATACAGTCAGACAATGGCAGCCATTTTACTGCTGCCAAAGCGCAGGAGTGGGCAAGGGGAGAGGGAATCAAGTGGGTATTCCACACCCCATATTATCCCCAAGCTAATGGGACAGTAGAATGGACTAATGGGCTCTTAAAATGATTTTTGAAACCTCACAAGCCCCATTGGGTTGAATGCCTTTGGGATGCAATTACTCGAGTCAGTGATCGATGGGGGATAAATGGATGTCCCCGACTGAATGTCTTTTGTCCTAAACCCCTGACTTTGACCCCAAAGTCTCAGACTCTCAGCGCTCCTGGAGAGCTAGCTTTTTCTCCTGGACAGCCTGTATTGGTAGAAATGCCAACCATTGGAGCTGATCTTCTTGTGCTCACTGAACCCCTCAATAAATATGCTTGGAAAGCCAAAGATGCTTATGGAAAAGAACATAAAATCAACACCAGGTGGATCACTCAGTCCTTCAGTTACTGATTGTCTGTGTTGCACTGTCAGTGTTTTCTTAGTTAATATTTATAGGATGTTTGGTATACCATTGCAGATATTGTTTTGGTCAACCATTGTTGCTGTGTTTAATAACCAGGGAAACTCCTGTGACCCCCTCGCTCTCAGAGGGGGGCAAAATGAATTTATGGCTTTAGGCCAGCAGGTAGCCAATGTTTTTAGCCTGACTAATTGTTGGATATATGGGAGTCCTTCAGGATTCCAAGATTGGCCATGGACAACAAAACCACTATCCCCAAAATGGCTCGTGAGTGATCCGAGTGATGCAAACATTGGTAATAACTCATTGTATTGGAATGAGGAGATAAACCCATGGAAAATTCAAGTTCCAGAAAAGGGGGGATATTGTCTTAATCGGAAACACAGCAATGGAGTTTTTGTGGGTCATAGTGTGTGTAACCAGATATTTAAATATGGAAATCATTAAATTATTCCCGGCTGTCAACCCATTAATTGTTCAACTTACAGCCACTCTCTTCATGTCGAGGGTAACATGTTATGGTGTTTGCTTCGCACCACCACTGAGGAAAAGCTTATCCCTCACAGGCTAAGTTGGGCATGGGTCAATGAAACCAGACATAAAAGACAATTTAATATTTTTTGGTCCAATACCTATCTCACAGGAGCTCAGATATTGAGAGAATCTAACCCTTTGGCTTCTGCCATCAGTAGAATAACCAGTCAAACAGCAACCATTACGTGTAACTATAGGAATCCAGTAGGAGCATGGAAATGTGATCTTTGGATTAAAGGAAAAAAGGCAAACAAAGGAATTAAGCACCATTTGGGCTTGAAAAATACAACTTATTTTGAAATTCCTTGCAATTCCAATTTAAGATGCAAAGGTGATGGACCATTTAGAAATTGAACTTGGGCCTTAAAAGGACATTATTGGATTTTTGGTCATCATGCTTATCGAAAATTACCAAATAAATGGAGTGGAACTTGTTATGTGGGCTATAGAGAATCATAGAATAGTTAGGGTTGGAAAGGAACTTAAGATCATCTAGTTCCAACCCCCCTGCCATGGGCAGGGACACCTCACATTAAAGCATGCCACCCAAGGCTCTGTGCAACCTGGGCGTGAACACCGCCAGGGGTGGAGAGTTCACAGCTTCCCTTGGCAAGCCATTCCAGTGCCTCACCACCCTCACAGTAAAAAACTTCCTCCTTATATCCAAACTTCCCCTGTTTAAGTTTTAACCCTTTCTCCTATCATTACAGTCTGTAATGAAGAGTCTCTCCCCAGCATCCTTATAAGCCCCCTTCAGATACTGGAAGGCTGCTATGAAGTCTCCATGCAGCCTTCTCTTCTCCAGGCTGAACAGCCCAACTTTCTCAGCCTATCTTCATACGGGAGGTGCTCCAGTCCCCTGATCATCCTCGTGGCCCTCCTCTGGACTTTCTCCATCAGTTCCATGTCCTTTTCATGTTGAGGACACCAAAACTATACACAATACTCCAAGTGAGGTCTCACGAGAGAAGAGTAGAGGGGCAGGATCACGTCCTTTGACCTGCTGGTCATGCTCCTATTGATGCAGCCCAGGATATGGTTGGCTTTCTGGGCTGCGAGCGCACACTGAAACCGGCTCATGTTCCTTTTCTCATCGACCAACACCCCCAAGTCCTTCTCGGCAGGGCTGCTCTGAATCTCTTCTCTGTCCAACCTGTAGCTGTGCCTGGGATTACCATTAAGTACAATGAAACAAGAACCTTAGCCCAAGCCCCCAAACCGATAAACGCTAACACAGCAAATACAGTCTGTAAGTAAGGTACGAAATGTTGGAACTGCAAGATCAAGAGCAACAACTTTGAGATCCAATAAATCAGCATTGTGCCGAGTGACTATTAATCCAAACAATGAATGCTTATCACAATTATGATTAGACACGCTCTTGTCAGATCTGTCGTTATCTCAACCCTTAAGGCCCCCTGCTTGGCGCCAAAAAGAACTGTCATGGTTTAAGCCCGGCTGACAACCCAGAACCACGCAGCCACTCTCTCACTACCCCCTTCCTCCCCCCCTGCTCCCAGAGTTATGGGGAGGAGAATAGAAAGAATGTAACTCCCACGGGTTGAGATAAGAACAGTCCGGTAACTAAGATGTAACACAAATCGCTACAGCTGCCACCAGTAATAATAATGATAAGGGAAATAACAAGGGAAGAGAATACAACCTCTCACCACCTGCTGTCTGGTACCCAGCCTGACCTGATCAGTGATCTAGCGTTTCTGGGTAGCTGCCCCCAGTTTATATGCCGGGCATGACGTGCTGTGGTATGGAATACTTCTTTGGCTAGTTTGGGTCAGATGTCCTGTCTCTGCTTCCTCCTGGCTTCCCCTCCTCCCTGGCAAAGCATGAGACTCAGAAAGTCCTTGGTCAGAGTAAACATCGCTGAGCAACAATTAAAAACATTGGTGTTATCAGCGTTGTTCCCAGGCTGAAAGTCAAAACCACAGCACTGCAGCAGGTGCTAAGAAGGAGAAAAATGACTGCTACTGCTGAACCCAGGACATCCTGCCCATGGCAGAGGGGCTGGAACTAGATGATCATAAGGTCCTTTCCAACCCTAACTCTTCTATGATTCTATCCGCTATCATGCACCAGCCCCTGGGAAAATTGAATGGTACAATGGGCTGTTAAAAACTACACTGAGAGCAGTGGGTGGTGGGACTTTCAAACATTGGGATAGAGATTTACCAAAATCACCTGGTTGGTCAACACCAGACGATGTGTCAACAGGGCTGGCCCAGCCCAGTCAGAACTTTTACATACTGTAGAAGGGTATAAAGTTCCTGTGGTGCACATAAAGAATTTGCTGGGAAAGACAGGCTGGGTTATTCCTGCTTCAGGTACAGGCAAACCCACTAGTGGGATTGCTTTTGCTCAGGGACCTGGGCATACTTGGTGAGTAATGTGGGAAGATGGGGAAGTCCGATGTGTACCTCAAGGGGATTTGATTTTAGGGGAAAACCGCCAATGAACTCAACTGTATGCTGTTGCTTGTTTTGTAGCACTTTTATAGCTAGATGTCTTCAGGTCACCAGCAACTGGCCCTGACTTCTCTCTGACCTTCATTCCAACAAAGAATGATTAAACCAGAGGAGCTCAGCAGTGACCAGACAAGCTCCGCGGTGTCATCAGCAGGCAACAGTCCAACACTGCACACCGTCTCTCCTGCCCTGAAAGACTGTTGCAAGAGATGGAGCCCAACATCATGGACCAGATGAACTCAGCAGCTTTGTAGGGATTAGTCCATGCACTAAGGAATGTTATCTCTCTCTTTGTGTGTGTGTGGATATATATATATATGAGACAAGAGTGATGGTATATTGAAAAATGTGGGATCTGAGCATGACACAAATGGTATGGAATAAGGGGTGGCTACTATCCTGGGTTCAGCAGTTGCAGTCATTTTTCTCCTTCTTAGTAGCTGGTGAAGTGCTGTTTTTTTTGACTTTCAGCCTGGGAACAACTCTGATAACACCAATGTTTTTAGTTGTTGCTCAGTAATTTTTACTCTGACCACGGACTTTCTGAGTCTCATGCTCTGCCAGGGAGGAGGGGAAGCCAGGAGGAAACAGAGACAGGACAACTGACCCAAACTAGCTAAAGGGGTATTCCATACCCCAGCACATCATGCCCAGTATATAAACTGGGGGCAGCTACCTGGACAGGCTAGATAACTGCTCGTGTCGGGATGGGCATCGGTCGGCGTGTGATGAATGGTTGTGTTCTCTTCCCTTGTTATTTCCCTTATCATTATTATTATTGGTGGTAGCAGTAGTGGTTTTGTGTTATAACTTAGTTACTGGACTGTTCTTATCTCAACCCGTGGGAGCTACGTTCTTTCGATTCTCCTCCCCATCCCTCCGGGAGTGGTGGGAGGAATGGGGGGGTGGGGTGGGAGTGAGTGAGCAGCTGCATGGTTCTGCATTGCTAGCTGGGCTTAAACCATGACAAGACAGTTTGGGAGTTAGGATATATCTCAATCGACATCGGCGGTCCTTTGATACCTCTATAACAGGTGGTAGTGATCAAACCTGGCGCAACAATAAGTGGACCCCTCAACCCATCATATGACATTATGGACCTGCCACCTGGAACCCCAGTGAATAGATTAGCGGTGCTCGAGAACCTATCTATAATCTAAATCATATTATTCGATTGCAAGCCATCCTAGAGATCACTACTAACGAGACAGCCCATGCCCTTTACCTATTGGCAGATCAGGCCACACAAATGCATACAGCAATACTCCAACGCCAAATGGTTCTCGATTACCTGCTAGCCGAAGAAGGAGGTGTTTGCAGTAAACTAAATGATTCTGTTGTTTAAAAATTGATGATAGCAGCAAAATTGCAGGAATTCTTGCAGGAATTCGAAAGCTCGCCCCATTTTCCTGTGCAGACATGGAAAGGATGGGACAGTGATATGTTTTCCTCACTCCCTGGTGGTCTATGGGTTAAGCGAATCCTATTTTTTGTTATGTGGTTTTGCCATGCTAATGTTTTTACCATGTATTTTTCTATGTTTTATACAACTGATTCCACATGTTGCGACTTGGATGCAATTTATTATTACAGTTTCGCCTGACAATGTCAAACAAATTCATGTTGTGTACTGAACTACACCATCAGTAGTACAGATTACATAGTATTATTGCCCATTTAACTCTATCTAAATCTGGGAAAGAAGTTTCCAGAACCAGACAGCACATGCACCGTCAGCTAAGGGGCAGGGAAATTGATTTTTTGGATGCGTATATCGACCCTGACTCTGGCAGACCAGGACAGCAGACTGTGTGGACCACAAGGATTGCAATTGCTCAAGTTTATAGCATCAGAATAGCAGGAAATGATGGAATACATGAATGTTCTTGTACCAATTTATTCTATAGCCTTGATTGTTTTAACTATTGCTTTAATTGTTATTGTGATACAGGTTAGTTGGCTTTGTAACTGGTCACCTTGTAATTGCCCTTGTAAACTTTCTTTTTTTTAGCATTCTACTGTTCTCCAGTGTCTTCTAGAGAAAATAAACAACCTGTTAATTTACGGGCATTGTACTTATTTTACTAAGTGAAGAACTTAGGCCAAAATGTTTTCAGTGATTTGATTCTTATTACACAAAATGGGAAGACCAAAACCAGAAACTAGAATAATAAATATGTACAAAAAAAAAATCTCTTAACTATTCAATTTTTTTTTTTTATGTTCAATATTCTTTCCTGTTGCTATCTCACTAGAACTTCCAGCCATGCATTTGGGAGAACACTCCAGTGCCTTGCTAGAAATGGGTCTAAAAGGTTACATTTGTATGTTAAGGTGGTTGTCGTGAAATGCCTGAAGCTAATTTTGATGGACAAGTGCTTTGTGTAGATGCCTTTGAAACTGTGATGGCAAACACCCTCTGCATCATTCTTCTTACTAATGTAAGTACAATGCCTGTAAATTAACAGGTCCAGCTGGAATGTGAACAATTCTTTATTTACAGAAGGTGGTAATCTGCAGTTGTGCAGTTCAGCATAAATAAGTTTTATTTTTATAGTTGGCCTCATTAATCTAATTCTGTATGTCAGAGCCACTGTATTTTCTAGAACATTCTAAATTATTAGTGACATTTTATTAAACTCATAATAAACTTGAAAATGGTAATTTGAAGTAGTTTATTTATAGGGATTGGTTTTAAAATGCATGTCTATCTGTGCATGTGTGTGAGAAGGAGAGAATGAGCCATCAAAAAAGGGAAAGTAAATTACTTTAGGAGATACATCTCCTTTCAATAAATAGTAATTTAAATACAGAACCTCTTTGGGGCTTTAGAAATGAGGCCACTGAATCTGTTTTAATCTGGATTCTTTACAGCCGAAAAAAAGTGTTAACTTCTAGAAGACAGTGGACATTTTGAGGCATATTTTGTCTATGAAATAAAGATCATGTGAAAATGTGCATGTTAATGGAACATTTAAGGGGGAAAAAAATTGCTCTGTCAATTCAACCTTAGCAGCTTTATTCACTTGTTTGTTGTTCTGATGGACCTTAGTGGCCTGACTCCTGGGTACATGACCATCTATGTGGAATACCTTCAACATCAGGTTCTGCACCCAGGCAGCGATATCTTGCCACAGTGCAGCAGCCCAGATGGGTTTACCTCTGTGTTGCCAGTTGCTCTGCTTCCATTGCTGCAACCACCCCCACAGGGCATTTGCCACCATCCATGAGTCAGTATAGAGATAGATAAAGTGCTCATTCAGCAATGCCGAAGGCTAGCTGGATGGCTTTCACCTGGGCTGAACTGAATCGATTCACCCTCTCCATCAGCAGTATCTGCAACTTGCTGTAGGGGACTCCACGCAGCTGTCTTCCATCTCCAATGCTTTCCCACAATAGGGCAGGACCCATCAATAAGCAAGGCATACTGCTTTTCAGTTTCTGACAGTTTATTGTATGGTGGGGCATCTTCAGCACCCATCACCTCCTCCTCTGGTGACATTCCAAAACCTTTGCCCTCTGGCCACTGCATGATGACTTCTAGAATTCCTGGACACCTGTGATTTCCTATTTGGGCTAGTTGTGTAATTAGTGTGGTCCACTTATTCCATTTAGCATTGGTTGCATTATGTGCAAAGGAGACTCTGCCTTTGAACATCCAGCCCAGCACGAGCAAACGGGGAGTGGGGGGAAAGATGGGAATGTCTCCTTCATACGTTGACACCCGAGGAGAAAAAAAATAAGATGTGTAATTGCTAAATTTCTCATTATATGCCTCCCAAAGTATAGAGGTGATGAGAACACATGCGTGCCACAGAAAATATATGGACCTAGTCAGAGATCAATGTGATCAGACTACAGCCGTTTATTGCAAAGCCTTAACTCCTTATATAATATTGCTTACATGCACTTACAGTGATTTGGCATATTATGATTGGATACATGTCTTGAAGACCCTTAGTGACTAACATATAATCAGTTAAGCGCAGGTGTGAGAACTTGACTTCGAAAGCCTGCCAACAGTCCAAAGTTCTCATAACTCAGTGAATTCCAGCTTCTTCTTATCTTCCTTGCTTAAGCTTCCTCGGGCCTCTCATGGCCTTGCTGTATCTTTCGGGATTATTCAGAGTTCATGTACCAATTATCCATTCTCCTGTGAGAACACTGTCTCCACATTAAGGAGTTTTATTCTCCCGACTTGGTGACACCAAAAGCTGACTAGTCTCATATAAAAGGAAGGATTTCAAAGGGTGGGCTGAGGGGTTCAGGGAGTAAGCCTTAGGGTTTGGTGGGTGTCCCAGCCATAAACCATCTCCTTCTCCCCCTTATCAGTAGATTCAGGCATCTGTTTTTCTTTATCAATAGCTGCTTATCAGTAGAATCAGGTGTCTGCTTTTCCTTATCAATAGAACCAGGTGTCTGCTTTTCCTTATCAATAGAACAAGGTGTCTTTGTTCTGCTTAGTAGGCATGATAGGTATTTACAAAAGACAATACTTCTGTTTAAGCAAGCAAATGCCTCTAACCCCTTGTACATTGGTTAACCCTGTATCAATCCCCCCTTTTTCTATAAAGTGAGTAAATTCTTTTACTATATTATTTATGACAGAGCTATCCATGTTCCTTCTATCGATTTATGAAGTGATTTCGATATACATTGTATTGTGCAAGGTACAATCATTAAAATGAGTAGTCCTATAGTTAAGATTAGAAGGCCTTGTTTAAGTATTTCCCTGAACCATCCAATAACTCCTAGGTTATTTAGCCATTCATCTAATCTGCCTCCAACAATTCTAAGCTCTTGCATACTTTCCTGCAATTTTCATAGCTTAGCATGAATTAATTCAGAATGGTCAGATAAGTTCATGCAGAACATACCTTCGAAAACCTCACAACCATCCTGTAACAATATCTTTGTTACCTCCCGGGCTTGTGCGCTTCTAGTTGGAAAGGCTTCTGGCCAGCCTGAAAAGGTTAGTACCAACAAATGTCTATACCCCTTTTTCAGTCCTTTTGCAAATTCTTTTGCAACATTTTATACACTGCCATTACCATCCAGAGTCTTTTTGAAATAGTTTCCTGTTTCTACTTGATATTTAAATTTCATTTCTTTTTTCAGTCTTCATAATTTATCATAGATAGTTTACAATTCCAGAAAGAAAATTTTGTTATACCACAAGTAATCAAGATTAAAACAATTAATATTAATATTCCTGCAACCAGTTGCCTTAACCAGGAGAGATCAGGTAACCAGGAAGGTAACTTTTTCCACATTTCTTCAAACCCCCAGGAGTTATCATCCTTGACCATTTTATGAAATATTTTAGTTTGTTTTCAGATTTCCTCCAGGTCTGTTTCAGGAACAGCCTCCCCTGTTGTCAGAGAGCCATACAGGAGAAAAAAGGGCCAGGCCCAGCAGCCTGTAGTTGGCATATCTTGGATATATGATCTAGCCCAAATCCCCTGCTCAAGTAGAGTCACCCAAAACGTATATAAAACAAAAAGGGGGAGTTGTGGAGACAGTGTTCTCACAGGAGAATGGATAATTGGTACATAAACTCTGAAAATCCTGAAAGATACAGCAAGGCCATGAGAGGCCTGAGGAAGCCTATACAAGCAAGATAAGAAGAAGCTGGATTTCACTGAGGTAATGAGAACTGTGGACTGTTGGCAAGCTTTCGAGGTCAAGTTCTCACACCTGTGCTTAACCAATTATATGCTAGTCGCAAAGGGTCTTCAAGACATGTATCCAATCATAATATGCCAAATCACTCTGTTGCCGCAGAAAATATATGGACTCAGTCAGAGATCAATATGATCAGACAAAAGCCATTTATTACAAAGCCTTAACCCCTTAAATACTATTGCTTACATGCACTTACAGTGATTTGGCTCTCTGACAACAGGGGAGGCCATCCTTCACATCAAGGTCTGGCATGGCATGTGTCCCCACCGCTCCACGCCTGCTGGGTTGCAGCCAACAGCGGAGCTAAAGGTTCTTCTTGGTGGCAAACACAGAGGCCAACCCAGTCTTGCCCTTGATTGTGGTAGCAGGCCTTTTGTCAGCCTCAGTCCTTGCACCTTATTGTCAATGCAGAGTTTCACCTGCTTCATCCAGTGACAAATTGCTACTACAGCAAGGCACACACACATTTACATTAGCAGAGTAACTATTACAGGGTGCAGCAGCATGTTGAAGATGCTGGTGGCAGTGAGGGACTAGCCAAAGAAATTTCTTACCAGTGGAATTCTCCCACCCTCTTAATTAGTTCCATCACCTGCTTTATAACACTACCATTGTATTAAAATCTTTCTATCTTTTGCCTTAGCATTTTCTAGCAGCTACTGCAAATTTCCATACTCTAACATCTCTTTTACAAGTGACAAATCTATACAATACAAGGCATAGTTTCTTATTAGCAACTAGCTAGTAAATACAGGTGGCTTTATACACAAAATCACAACCTCTAATAATAGCTACTTTACAAGCACACATATTCAGGATGTTACTTTTCATTTGTCCCCAAGTGATGTTTTACAATCATTTGTTTTTTCTCTTCCTCTATCTGCTTGGGGTATTCATGGTCAGCTCCTGTAGCTGAAGCATCAGGTTTTTCCATTTGTCTTGTCGAGCTCATGGCAATCCTTGACAAACTTTGCAGGCAGTCCAGGTTATCAGTTCTTGAGAACTAGACAGGTTAAACTGCGTATGCGCAGCATCATTGCTGTTCCCCCCCCCTTTATTTTTTTTTGTTTATTATTTTTTTTTTTTTTACCCCTGCAAAAGCTGGCCTGCTGGGCAGCAGCTACAGCCGCCTGCCAGCTTCAGCAGCAACTATAAATACCTGCCGGCAGCTGCACTTTTACATTAACCCTTTCATGCCTAAAATGTTAAACAGCTACCCGTTAAACTTTTACATGAACCCAACAGTACACAAAACATCGATTGCCCTCAACACACACACACACACACACACACACGTGTGGGATCCCACAAGCACACTCCACACAACTACAATATTTGAAGCACAAAATCCAGACAATCATTACTCCCACTACAGTCCCACCTACAGAACGTGGCACAAGGACCCCGTGGAGACTAACAGGAAACCAGCTCCGAGAAGCATCATTGCAGTGTGAGGTGGCAGGTTCATCCTTAGCGGGCGTCCCCGCAGAGGATCTGCCTCCCCCAGAGCGCATGAGGCTTGGGCTTTTATACTGACTCATTCTGACACAGGTGGCCAGCCTGTGCTGGAA
The DNA here is from genome assembly GCF_028554395.1 of Pezoporus wallicus. Classification (NCBI taxonomy): domain Eukaryota; kingdom Metazoa; phylum Chordata; class Aves; order Psittaciformes; family Psittacidae; genus Pezoporus; species Pezoporus wallicus. The sequence goes on along the minus strand of NW_026635038.1, from coordinate 70,707 downwards.
GAAGTGGCCAGCAATATCTATAAAGGTCTCCAAAGGTTGATAGAAACCTGGACATACTTATATTTACCAACTTCTAGTTCATAAGTATCACAGTGAGACTGTATTAAATGAGTCACAGTATGCCTAGTACCCCTGATAAGAACATATGAAAGACCTTCCCACCACCGAAAACGCACACAATATGCCTGTATTCCGTGTTTGTCTCGCTGTAGGCTTGGGGGGGTGGGTCGGGGGTGGTGGATGGTTTTTTTTGTTTTTGTTTTTTTGTGGTTTTTTTGTGTTTTTTTTTTACTTTAATGTAAAAATGATTGCTCCCTTCACTATAAAACGGAAGTCCTAAGCTGAAATTTCAATTAATTCAATCACTGACAAGGGGAGTTGTCCTGGGGTGGTGCTGGTTCTTTCCAGGGTTTCACCCATCGTGCTGGCACCCACCACAGACCAGAATCTGTAATTATACACACATAACCTCGACCAGTTAGTTTTACTTCTGCAGGACCTTTCCAAATGCCGGTTTCCAAGTCCTTATACTGGATCAGTATACCCGGAGTTTTAGTCATATAACCTGAACCTAATGCCTGACCATGTATTATGGCGGGGGGGTCATTAAAGTCTCCTGTCAATTGCACAAAATTCATAACATATACAGCTTTCTGTATCCTTGCTACCGGTGTAAGTCCTTCTTCCCCCGTTTTTTGTTTTTCCAACAGTTGTTTCAAAGTTTGATGTGTTCATTCAATAGTAGCTTGTCCTTTAGTACCCCCACGATCACCCTGACCTTGTTGTAGAAGGGGTTTAACAGCAGCAGCGAAGGCAGTAGCCATGTATCCAGCCTTTTCCTCTGCTGTGCCCACTTTAGAACATGCATCCATCATTTCTTGAAGACCAGCAGATTTTGGCAAAACCTGCAAAATACGCTTACAAGCTGAGTTAGCATTTTCCATAGCCAGAGACATAAGCATGGATTCTTTAGCATTAGATGCCAGATCAATATTCTTTTCGATAGCCTCTGTCAATCTGTCAATAAATTGCATATAGGGCTCAGTAGGTCCCTGCTTTACTGATGTATATGAAGGATTAGGTTTTCCCACTTCCGGCACAGCTTTCAGAGCAGCTAAAGCCAATTGCTGTGCTTGCTGTAAAACTTCAGTTTTCATACAAGCTTGTACTCCATCAGGGTGAAATTGTCCCTTTCCCAATAACATTTCAGATGAAACACCGTGCAAAGGGTGATGAGGATTACACTCTAAATTCTCATCTGCAGCCTTTGTAGCAAGCTTTTCAAACCCACTTTTAAAATGTAGGAGCTGTGAAGGAGTTACACTCTCCTCCTCAGGAGACTCCCACCCCGGCAAAAATTCTTGGGGACTAAGTTCAGGGGCAGTAGCAGCACGAAAAGGGTTAACATCAGTTTGTTTCTGTTGCTCAGTAGCCGCTACTGACTCCAGAGTATCAGCTGGATCTACCTCCAGTAAAGGCGTTGTTGACACAGGATAGGGGAAAGGTGCAGGGTCCTCAAACTTTTGTACTGTACTGCGCGCCAGTTTTTGGCCAGAATGTTTTATGCCTGAAGCAGACGACACTACCATGGCTGTAGCACCAGGTGCTGAATCTAATGTAGGTACTGAGCCCTGCTGTTGTGAAGGCGAGTCAGAGAGAGCTGTAAAAACGGATTTTGCTGCCTGTTTCTCAGCCTTCATTGTGGCTAGAGTCCCTTTTAGTAGTAACCAGGGGGCAGCAAGAGACTTTGCCTCTTTAAACCCACAAGTAACTTGATCCCACAGGCGTGCCCCAATCTTTTTCCAAGTCCCGAGATCAAAAGCTTCATTAACCCCCTGGATCAGCTCTTTTTTTTTACTCCAGAGCAACAATCTTTTTAACAGATTATTGTCATATTCTATCCCTCTCACTGAGAGGATATGCTGGAAGAGCTTAAGGATGACCATTTTTTCTTTACTTTTCTTTACTAACCCTCTTCCAGACCCCGTCGGCTGTTACCTTATTTGCACTGCGCAGTGTCTTCCGGGCTCACTAGGCTCCGTTCCGAGGTGACTACCTCCCGATCCTGGTCCTGCTGGATCGAACCCAGCCAACATCCCTGTGGCTCCGCGTTTTCCACTTTCTTCGGTGCCACGCGCTTTAATTCCTTCAGTTTCAATATGAAAAATATGGGGGGTCCCTGTTCGGGTGCCATTTGCTGCAGAAAATATATGGACTCAGTCAGAGATCAATATGCTCAGACAAAAGCCATTTATTACAAAGCCTTAACCCCTTAAATACTGTTTCTTACAGGCACTTACAGTGATTTGGCATATTATGATTGGATACATGTCCTGAAGACCCTTTGCAACTAGCATATAATTGGTTAAGCACAGGTGTGGGAACTTGACCTCCAAAGCTTGCCAACAGTCCACAGTTCTCATTACCTCAGTGAAATCCAGCTTCTTCTTATCTTGTTTATTTAGGATTCCTCGGGCCTCTCATGGCCTTGCTGTATCTTTCAGGATTTTCAGAGTTTATGTACCAATTATCCATTCTCCTGTGAGAACACTGTCTCCACACTGGGTCCATATTTTTTCTGCGGCACCTTAATACCAATATAGCAGTAAGAAGCAGGCATCATTTATTATGGTGCTGGATAGGGGATAGCTCCTCCCAACGTGCATGTTGATTCTTACAGGTTTCTTGCTTACAGGCATTCATCTCATACATATTCTATTCTATATACATTATAATTCCCAGAAATCTTATGCATATTATATCTTCCCAGAACTAATTAACATAGGTTGCTACCCACTAGAGCATGTGCCATTATTTTGGGTGAGGGTCCCAAGGGTCTTTGGGACCCCTGGTGGTCGGATTTTGTTGACCTTTGCCTGAACTCTCGTCTTCCTTTTATGGTCTGGCTTCTCTTCTGACTTTGTGAAGAATGGTTCTCAGTTCAATGAGCTGGATAGGCAAAGAATGTTCTTTACCCATTGTCTTGTTCCTTCTTGACATATGTATGGTTTTGTTCAACTTGGCGGTTTGCTTCAGCTAACAATCAGTAAAATGAGTCTTTTCCTATCAGTGGATAATGGGGTGCAGTTAGCAAAATATCTTGATATTAGCTTAAATCAAAGAACTGTCAATATTCACCATTTACAATTAAATATCAAAATAATATGAATACTGAACACCAGCAAAATATTTCCTATTCATTACCACCCTATTTGGTAACAAGAGTCGTGTCTGAAAAACTTTTACTTAACATTCAGTGAAAGTCTGTGACAACCTTTATGCTGACATACACCTCAGAGGAACAGAGATGGCTGGACTCATCCTTAATAAAAACTGTAGACACTTGGCTAGCCAGAGCACAGTTTGCATTCATGCAGAACTGCCAGCCTCCTGTCTTAAAAAGTCATGAGCCAAGTGTCTAGATTAGGGATATCCAGCTACAAAAATATTCCTCTTGCAATAACATCTCAATGCTGGCAATATAATAAGTGACACGATAAAAGACTGCCCATCACAATGGCTGTTTTACATAAAAATTTCAGACTTAGGTGGCTGCACCAGAAGACCAAATCCCAGAATGTAGAAACCCTGATTTTTGTACAGTTCCCCTGACATCGATCAATGAGGACAATTTCTATTGCTGAATCTGCCTGATTATCTCTCACCCTGCAGATTAAGGTGATACATGGTGCCTGTTGGTGGCAAAGACTCAAGCTGGTTCTAAACCCAAACAAGCCACAAGAAACTTATTCAGAACTCTGCACAGAGCAGGGAGGAAGGACACTGGCACCAAGCGCAGGTGAGCCCTGTGTACACAGACCTACAGTTTGTGCAGCCTGAGCAGCAGTGGGCCAAGTAGTCTCCCTGGGCTGTGCAGGCTCTGCCTCAGAATCCCTCATCAAAATGTTTCCTGTAAGTCACTGTGAAGGAGTGCAACCACATATGCCTAATTTTTGTTGGTTTTTTTTTAAATTTAAAATATATGTAGGACACTTCACCTTCAAGATTAAGTCAGATTTTGCCTTTTTCTGCTCTCTGGCATAACAAAACACTTTCACATGTGCAAATGAGGAGAAAATGCAGCTTCTTTCAGCAGTAATAAGTATCTCCCTGTTGCTACCTTAAAATCACAGCAATCACATCTGGTAACTGCCCTTTTCTCATGTTTCCACTAGTTTTCAGACTTCCTCTTGTGGTAGCTTGAGGCTGCGCATCTGGATGTTTTAAACAAAGGAATTGCTAGAGCAAGCAAAAGAAAATGGTGCAGGGAGTTAAGATGTGCAGATAAGCAACTGGTGCAACGTTTGGCTAAAGGAAGGGACAGGCAGGAGAGGAAAAGCTTTTTCCAAAGAGGAGAGCACAAGTTTAGGCAGAATGAAGACTCACAGTGTCTGTGGCTTCATTTTTAAAGTACTATTAATTCAAGTGTATCTTTTTAACAATGCTTTAGCTGCACCGTCACCAATCATTAAGTTTCCTGGAGACAGCACTCCCAAAACAGACAAAGAACTAGCAGTGGTAAGTGTTGGTTTCATCTTTGGTTCAGATTTCTATTGTTGTTTCATAAGCAGTTTGCTTCTTGTTTCAGCTGAGGCAAAGGAATGACTATAGCAGAATCTCTGGAAGTGCCAGCTAGCTAGCTAGCAAAGTTATCAGCTTTCAAAAGTTAAAACTAGTGCCAAGTAATGTTTCCTCTCAAATTTTTTAAAGCCAGCAAAGAAAGTTTGGGGTTTTTTTCTTCCTTAGGTCTGAACATACAAAATAATTTCATTAAATCATCACGATTATAATTGGAAAATTGAAATGGCAAGAGGGGAGAAGGGCAAATAAGAGCCATCTAATATTTTTACTTAAATAAGTAGAAGTGAGGGCTGTGGAGACTCACTTAATGCATGTATCACAGCTCTCAGCACAAACACAGCTTTAAGGGATACTCGAAGGCTGGCTGGAGGCTCAGAATCACATCAGAGGCTTAAAAAAATATTTTTTTCCAAATTCAATCTGGAACAAAAAAAAAGGAGTTTGGATTTGTGTGACATTAGCAAATTATAGCTATAACTCTACAGCATTTTATTCTGACCTTAGTTTAGCCCTGTGGACCTTCATAAAAATGACATTATGGGGAAGTCCATTTAAGAGGAGATTGAGATAGATTATCCTTACTTTAGCATGTAAATTATAGACATTTTTCTTCTTCAGCAGTAAGTCCCTTTTAAGGAAGATTGAGATAAATTATTCTTATTTTAGGACATAAAGGTTTGAAAATGGATCACTTTTCTTAAGGAGTTGGCGTGCATTTTGGGAAAGCTTGCCAGGTTAAAGAAGGTCTGGGGGAGGGTAGAGGGAATATTTTCAGATGGGAGCTGTGGGGGAAAGTTTGGGAAAACACAGACAAACTGACCCCTAAAGGACACTCCTCTGCCTTTAACAAAACAAATTCATCCAAGGTTTTTCCTTAGGAGCACAGCAACCAGGGGGTGGGAGGCAGTGCATGTGGGAAAGGAGAGTGAGGTCCCAGATGTCTAATAGTTTAACCACTCTTAAATAACCTGTTTTCTAAGACATGGTCAGGCTTTTATTCAATAACAGCAATCCACATCTCCCCTCATCTCCGTTTCTTTTGAACAACCTATTTATTATGTGTACTCAAAGGAAAATTACAAGCTGGTTTAACACTGCAGTTCTTTGTCTTCCTTGTAGTATTCTTGGGTAATGCTAACTGGCTGCCTATCCCTCACACTCTCCATCGGAACAGCCCCAACACTCAGCATCAGAACACAAATTGCTATGTTGCAGCTGGACCCTGTTTCATTAATGGGCTGGATCAAAATTCCAGATCACCACAGCTCCCTGCTGATTCTGGGGAAACTGAATTGCACAGCCTACGCCAAGATGTGGTTTATACTAAATTTTCTTCTCATATAACAGATGGTTATGTTCATTTCTCATCTTCGGTAAAAACTCCAGTTTAGGAAAAACTGAGAGAGGTTAGCTTTTATTTATAATCCTAGCAAGTAAAATTCTTTACCATGCCTCATCTTATATTTTTGGTTGTGTATCTTACTCCCAAACCTAAAATGGCAAGAGCAGCATCCTGCTTCTTCAGTAAACTTCAGTTCTGATGTATAGCCTATATTATATTATGGTAGTTCACTGGGAGATGCACATAGAAGCATAAGAAAATCTATCAAGCTACATTAAAATTAAAATTGGGATAAGAACAGGTCCTCCAGACTGGCTTGTTTGATTATGTTCTTAATGCATTTCACATAATTTCCACCAGGCCCCATTAACTATGAGTAGACAGAAGCTTAGTGGTAGCAAAGGTGAAGCCATTCTGTGTCTGTTATTTGCCAGTGCCAGTCTCCACTGGAGAAATGGCACATCAGAAGTTATAAAAATCACAAAACCAAGGCACAGTCTGTGCTTAGTCAGTAGATGGATGGAGGACCTGCTGAAAGAAATGGTGTAACATCTTGATTAAATCCTTCTTTTGAGTAAGCTCTGAACCATTTCCTATTCAGGGCAGATGAGGCACGCCAGGACTTCATGAGGAAGGTAGTGAAATCCAAGCTTGACCAGCCAGTCAGCAAATAACCTTTGCTGTATTTTGCTGATGTAGTGGTCTTATCCCATCTCCTGGGTGACTTTCAGTCAATTAATTAGGTACATACAGTAAGGTTTCCCTCAGAAATACTTCCTGGCACAAGAACTTTGTGCAGTCATTTTGTCAGGCTTCTTGTAATCCTCAGAAATAATTCTCCCTGATATCTGATATATTTTTGGCAAATATACCTTTACCTTATTTGGGATGCTTTTCTACCTTGGATTTCTAGTTAATATTTTGGATACAATACCTGAAGGATGCTTCTTCCTCTGCTACAGACCGATTTACCGTAAAGATCAGTAACTTGCAACCTTCCTGTCTAACAACATCATTGACAAGGACATTTATCAGCTCTGTGCCATGCTAATCACCAGTTTGGTTGCCCTACACATCAGTTTGGGAACATTCGCCTTTTGACATGGCTGTAGCTTGGGTTTTTTAGACCTAGGCATAAAACTATTGCAAACTCACTTGAGTGTGGAATTCCTGAAATCTGTGAGCAAAAGAACCATAAGATCCACTTTACTGGATAAAACCTACAACTCCAGATAGCTTAGTCAAGCTGCTTAGAACCTGTGAATGAAAATAATTAGGTAATGAGATGTTATTATCATTATAGAAATACCTAAACTAACATCTTCATCATAATCCATTTATCTACTCATCAGTGAGGAGATAAATTCAACATTCTAAAGTTGCATGTAATCTAACCACTGTGACTGAGCCCACCTGTGCTACAGTCCAAGCTAAGGCAGCAGCTCAAGCTACAGGTTTTCTCAAATTCAGCCTGGATTCAAACACTGAATCCAAAACCTGCAGCTGGCCAGCAGCCTGTTGTGTGGCCGTGCTTGCTAGTCTCCAGTTAGGAACAGAGTTGATAAATGATTTTAGACAGTTGCTGAAGATATAACTTCTTGTCACTTTTTTTCATTTGAATGACTATGGGTTTATGGTGGTTTTCACCACGTGCTAGAGACTGACAGGCATTCTTTATGGGTTGGTCCCTACCCCGAGAAGCTCATAGTTATTCAGTCAACACTGAACTGAAGGGAAAAAATAAAAAATACTAAATTGTTTGTGTGATCTCACATGTGTCTTGCACAAAAGGTGGGGACCATATATGGGTAATCAGGACCACAACTGCTTATCTACAGTTTAATTTAACATAAATACACAACTTGCCAACACACATCTGAAAGACATGGCTGCTTACCTGGAAGAATTGCCAGGGAATAGACTAACCCATTGTTCCTCTGGGATTAAAGGCAGCAGCAGACAGACAGACTTTTCTTTTTTTACTGAACTACACCTGCTAATTAAGCCATACTGATCAAAATGGAAAGTGGAGGAGACTTGGGTAGGTATTATTTTAGATAAGAGTTTAAAATAAGGGGATTTGTGCTGTCTGTTTGATCCTCTATGGCCACTGTTTTCAGAGGAGAGAGAATTTTGTGATCACCACCATGGGGGTATCACAAACATCAGCTTTGTCATGATCTGCTGGAGCATTCAATGGAGTTTTAAGTATGCAGATATTCATTGACAGCAGTGTCCAGGCAACTGAGTTGCTACCAACGACCTTCTTCTTCAGGTCTTTGCAATGTTTGACTCAAAAGCAAACTCATACAAGATTCAAATAGCTTTACATGGTTTGACAGTGGTTTTTTTTTCTTTGCAATTAATGTGGTCTCATTTGTGTGGTTGCTTTGATACCTTGACAAATTTCTCAATAGTCCAGAGTCTTCTAAGAAAAAAAAGTACTGTAAGCAGATTTATGCATCATAAAGAAAAACAAAAAGATAAACCCATTTTTACATTGTAGTTCTGCATTAAGTCTCTATGCTGTACTTACTAATAAAGCAACTCAATAAGTAAAGCTGATAGCTAATAGTGGAAATGATTGCTTAATTAGCAATGTTGTGTGATCAAGGTTGATTTGTATTAATTAAGGAGATGCTGCTGGTCCCTCAGTTACTAATAATAGTAATTTTGAAAAGAAAACTTGCAAATTATAGATGGAAAGCTAACATGGAATTACAGTATTTACTTGTAATAAGTATTTCTTTTATGAATTTTAAAGTCTTTTTTTTCTGTGCTTTTTTCCCAAGCAATACCTGAATAAATACTATGGGTGCCCAAAAGACAATTGCAATTTATTTGTCCTGAAAGATACTTTGAAGAAAATGCAGAAGTTTTTTGGGCTGCCTGAAACAGGTGATTTGGATCAAAACACTATTGAGACAATGAAGAAACCTCGCTGTGGTAACCCTGATGTAGCCAATTACAACTTCTTTCCAAGAAAGCCAAAATGGGAGAAGAATCATATAACATACAGGTACTGACCAATGGTGTTGGGGTTTGCTTACCTATAACCATGGTGCTTGTAAGAACCCATCAAACCAGACATTTGGAAGTGTAGTAGCTGCTTAGAGAGCTAGACAGGATTTCTTGAATTAAGATCTCTCTGTGTTTGAATAACTATCAGATGCTTTAGCAAACACCTCTGAAACTTCACATTGTAAAATTTTAGCAGTAATCATCTAATGATCAACTTTACAGTTCTGGTTGGGACTAAAGAGATTTTATCTTTTGCTCTGCTGCAAGCATCCAAAGGGAACTGGAGCAGCAATGTCTCACCTGCCCACCTGCTCAGCAGGGACCACAGCACTTACAAACTCCTCTGTATGCAGCAGTCATAAAAATGGAGGTCATCAAATAAATTTTAAAATAAAATAATCATATTTTGGATACATATAAAGACATGATTTAAAGCAAACCTATTGCAATAGGTTTGGCATGTTTTAATTTCTTACTCTGAAGAGTTAGGGACTAATATATCTCTCACTGGTCAGTAATAAAAAAATTCTCACTACCTTAGGTAGTCCAAGAACAAACTTTTAGCACCAATGAGAACAAACAGGCAGATTTGTCTTACCTGCTTGGTCTCGTCTGCTGCTCCCTCACAAGTTAGGACTCAAAGCATCCCTCATGCTGTGACTAGCCTAATAAACACTGAAAAACCCATGGCAGCTCTCACAGCCCCCACTTCCTGATGTGCTCCCTCTGGTTCATCCTCATTTTCCTTAGGCACGAAGTAGTTTCCCTTCCTATGCACAACCCCAGCAGCAAAGAATTAGAAACTTGTCTTTACATGGAGGTTAGCTGGATATAATATAAGGCACTAAGAAGAAAGAAGAAAGCAATGTGTGGCTTTCCCATGTCAGGTCTATGGTTCTATCTTACATGCTTTTACCTCCTATCTCTCCATATATCCTATTGCCAATGTAACCAGCATACTGGGAAAGGATTAGCATTCAACTGGGATGAAACAGTTAACAGCTTTCATTCTAGATGAAACAGGGAAATACAGCTAACTACAAAGGTGAGGGAGAAGGGCTATTTTTCTGTTAGTATTAAAGAGCAAAACAATCCACACTTGAAACTTTCACCTCATTATTGAGCTCTTCTTCTGGCAAATAAATCTTACATATGAAGATGTCCTTGTATGTTCATGTCTAAGGTGACAGTATGACTTGCCAGCACCTCAGTGCTGATGCAAAGCCCTGAATATTTTGTGCAGGGCTCATTGCCATGCAGGCCTTACTGCCATGCAGGCCTTACAGCCCCTGGCTGTGTAACTTTCTTCATTTTACTGCATCAATCCCAAAGGAAAATAAATAGTAAGCACCACATCTTGCATGCAGCAGCATTACCTCTTAACCAGTTTCACTACTGAGCTTATTCAGCATTTTGATCAGTAAACGACAAATACTGGGAGGGGGTTTATGTGTTATTTAACTCTTCCTTTTACCACTAAGGATTATAGGCTATACCCCAGATTTGGATCCTGAGACAGTAGATGATGCCTTTGCTCGAGCCTTTCAAGTCTGGAGTGATGTCACACCACTGAGATTTAACCGAATAAACGATGGAGAAGCAGACATTATGATTAATTTTGGCCGATGGGGTATATTTTTCTATTTTTACATATGTTTTTTGTTTTGTTCCTCTCATTAATCCTAAGTATTGGAATGATCTACCCTCAATAAATAGTACCTCTGAGCCTTTCTGGCAAACCTTGTCCTAGTTTGCACTTGGCTTATACAAGCTAAGATCTAATTTCACTAAGATTTTTTTTTCTTTCTTATACATGAGAGAGAGAAGTATTTATACAATTTCCTTATACTATATTTATCTTTCCAAAAGAGAATCGCTAGGGACAACATTTTATTTTTAAATTTAAAAATCAGAAATAGAACTGTAAAATATTGGTACAAATCTTCAGATGATGTGAGCTGGCTTCCTGCCATGGCAGAAAATGGAATGCCATTGTACTATTTATAGCTCCATACTCAGTTTTCCAGTGATAATGGTGGAAGTCCTAACATATTGGAGCTTAAAAATGGATTTGTGCCTTTCAATTTTGACTCCTTATCTAGTCTCTGTTCTTTAGCACAGCAGAATGCAGGCTTTCAATGCAATCTTTGGTCTTGAGGAACTTAAAAATATGGATCAGAAGCTGAATTATGGTTTGAGTCCAGCCGATGATAGGTGACTTGATTCATTTTTGTTGTACATGCCTTCTCAATTAATTTTGGTTTTCCCTGAAAGAAGGTTTATAGCTTTTCAGTGTAAACCTGGGGCATTTTAACTTCTTATGCAGAGTCACAGAATTTTTAATACTAATGAAGATACTTGTGCAGCCAGTCACTTGGGATTGGAAATGAACAGTTTAAAGAATAAACTGAGCTCTTTGTAAAAACTTCCATTTCCAGCTGGTTTTCAGTGCTTTAGCTACTGATGAGTTTACCTCAAAAGCTTCAGAGATTCTGTACAGAACTCAAAACTTCAGATCCTCATCCAGGCTGGCCTAGTTTGCAAAACAGAAGTCTCACAAAGGCAGAAGTGTTTCTCCTGGGTTTAGTACTGGTTATAGTCAGCTCAGAAACAGTGGGAGAAGAGCTTCCTCTACATTCATTCATTCTTATCACTAACTGCATGTCAGATTCACAGGAGCTGGGACATTCACAAGGTTTCTGTTTTTTAAGCTTTCTCATAAGCAAGGATCTAATTTGAAATAAATGGGAGTAGAGCATCTAATATATATCAAAATGTTGTCCTTGACAACTGACACACTAGTCTACTGAAATTAGTGAACTGAACCAGTATTAAGAGAGTGACACCAGCATGAAATCAGTGTAACAGAGCAAAGAATCAGGCCTGTATATTTAGGCTTCTGTTAAATGGCAAGACATCAGATCTAAAGGCCTGAAATGATGCAACTGCAGATACTGGCAGCCAGCTCTGATACACAGGTCAGCATGGTGGGAAAGCTGTGAATACCAGGGTTATGCTCTTGCCATCCTGCCTTACCTACATGCAGTGTACTTCCAAGAAAAGCCTACAGTGTAATAACGGGGGAGCTACTTAAACTGCTGCTGTCATGTGAGCTGCCCAAGTCTCAGAGTGGTTGATGTGAAGGAGGAATAGGCTCATTCACAGTACTCAGAGCTGGCTTTCCATAGGCTCACTACTAAGACACTTAGCTGATTTTCTTTCCAGCTTAAAATAATTAGTATCCTGCACAAAGACCACAGCAATCTGAGGTGTAGCAGAGAAAGAGTAGCCTGCAGAAAGAAATCTGCCTTTACTTTCCAATATCTGTGTTGGAGACTGATGCAAATTATCTGAAAATATCCCTCATCTACAATGTTTATTTTACAGCTGCCTACCAGTCTCCATTGAGAAACAGCAGTGTGTATGCAGCCATGCATCTAATGGACAATATTTCACTGTTCTTTACCCTCTGATTCCTTTCCACAATACTTATAAGATATAAAATAACATGCTGCAGTACTGACACTTAATGTTCTTTGCAAGAACTGGCTTCTTCCATTCTAGTTTAGTCTTGCCAGCACAACCCACACCAATAAACTAACTCACTAGACTATTCTGCTGCTGTCTTGGGCGGGATGATGATTATCATTCATACATAGACTCTGACAGAGGTGAGGTCATTAGAAACTGATCTTTTTTTGCCTGCTTCCTCCTTCAGAACATGGTGATGGCTATCCATTTGATGGCAAAGACGGTCTCCTGGCTCATGCCTTTGCACCGGGGCCAGGAATTGGAGGAGACTCCCATTTTGATGATGATGAACTGTGGACTCTTGGAGAGGGGCAAGGTACCAGACTTTCTAATGTTTCAGAACATATAGCATACTGGATGCTGTTTCAATGCTGTTTTAGGCACTGCACTAAATGCTTTTATTGGCATATCAATAAGTGTTAGGTATGTGAAAATTAATTTATGCTGTTTAAATTGTTCTCTACAATGTTTATGTAATTCCATAAATGTTACCTTTCTGTTCCTCTACTGTTGCCCCCTGAAAAACTAATTTAATAATGGGGCCTGATGCTGCACAACCTTCATGAATCGTGGGAAAAGTAAAAAGCCTCAGCTATAATTCTGAATGCTTCAGTTCTCAAGGACTCCAACTACATCATCTTTAAGTTCATGTGTAAGAGGCAGACTGTCCTTGGCTCTTCTGCTGACATACCCTTCTTAAGATGACTTAAGCTGTGGCTCCAGTTGTTAAAAATGGAACCATCCTATTGAATAAGTTTTTATATACTCATGACATCTGTCAAAACCAAATAGAATGTAAATCCCTCATGCTGATGACTGAAACAAAATTGACATAAACAGTGGATTACGAGCATCTCCAAGAATCCTTAACAGGCAGCTGCCATACTCTTTAGAAGAAAACAACTGAAGTCCAGATAATATCACCTGAACTAGACCAACAAGACCAATTAACAGTACTTTGGAACCTCTTCTTTCTGCTTGAACTTTGCCACAATCATATAGGTCTAATTATAATTCTTGTACTGTAAAATAATTTGGAAAACTCAGAATAAGAATGCAAACTCATGTTTGCCTTTCATTTCAAATTCTAGTTTCCTCAGCTGTCCTCCCATTGAAAGAATAATTGAACTTTAATTCCAAAATAGTCTACTTCCTTCTGTTTGGCTTTCTTTTAACTTTGGCAGAAGCACTGACCAGTAGCTGTACCACCTGGACTGGATCCCTGCCCCAGATTAGCAACAATCAGGAAGAAACTGTTTTCTAGTATTAGTGAAAATACTGCACAAGCATCCAGTTAGTTACTGCCATTAGAAGAAATGCTATGGTTACACAAATTATCTGTACATCAACAGATATTACAGCACCAGTACTCTAGTCTTAAGATTACATGTGACAAACTGAAATACACCCTGGGCTTGGGTGTGCCTGTGGTACCACCCTAACCCCCAGTGCAGATCTCATTCAAGGCAAATTGGAAATACTGAAGTGGTTTAAGAGGCACAAGACATGTTCAGCTCATGCTCAACTGCTGCCAAGAACCTTTCAAACTATACTCAACATTTTAGTCCATATTAACAAAGAAACTAAATTACTAAATGTATTAACAGCATGTTTATAAGTTTGCCTTGCCATTTTAACAGCATCATATGCATTTTTCTGGGCTGATTTTAAGGACTGCTCATTCTATCACTTCCCCATGAGTAATATACATTTAATTCTTTCAAAATTACCAGTTATTATTTCAGCTATGATCATCTTGCCAATAGAGAGACCAGCAGCACATTGAATTTCAAAGTGGAAATTCAGACTGCATTTCTACACCAGTATCCTCCAGGAAAAGATTTCCAGAAACTGTATATTTTTTTTTAATATCAGTTGGTGGCTAATTTCACCTCTGCATTTTTTATCTTTACAGTTGTTAGAGTCAAGTATGGAAATGCAGATGCTGAATACTGCAAATTTCCCTTCTGGTTCAATGGCAAGGAATACAACAGCTGCACAGATGCAGGACGTAGTGATGGATTCCTCTGGTGTTCCACAACCAAAGACTTTGATGCAGATGGCAAATATGGCTTTTGTCCCCATGAGTGTAAGTAGATGTGGTTTAAGCCCAGCCGGTAAGTCAGAACCACACAGCCGCTCGCTCACTCCCCTCCTTCTTCCCTCCCCCCTGCTCCCAGAGGGATGGGGAGGAGAATCAAAAGAATGTAAATCCCACAGGTTGAGATAAGAACAGTCCAATAACTAAGGTACCATACAAAATTACTACTACTACCACCAATAATAGTAATGTTAAGGGAAGAAAGAAGGGGAAAGGGGAAAGAATAAGAAACTAAAAGGGGAAAAGGAAAAGAAAACAATAAACACAAGTGATGCACAATACAGTTGCTCACCACCTGCCAACCGATACCCAGACCTACCCGAGCAGTGACTTGGGTCTTCTGGGTAAGTCCCCCCAGGTTTATATACTGGGCATGACATGCTGTGGCATGGTATACCTCTGGCTAGTTTGAGTCAGGTGTCCTTTCTCTGTTTCCTCCCGGCTTCTTGTGCCCCTCCTCACTAGCACAGCATGAGACTGAAAAGTCCTTGATCTGGGTAAGCATTACTTAGCAACAACTAAAAACATCAGTGTCTTGTCAGAACTGTTCTCAGACTAAAGCTGAAACACAGCACTGCATCAGGTACTAAGGAGAAAAATGACCGCTACAGCTGAATCCAGGACAGTAGATCATTGAGCACACTAAATGACAGAAATCTCTTCCTAATCTGCAGGCCATTCCACAAACAATTGAAGTTGCATCTCCATCAAGAGCAGTGACTGAAAAAAAGTAGCACTTAAGGATGAAACCCATTAAGCCAAACCTCTAAGGTTGCACACCAGTTTTACCAACTGGTGGCCCAGGTCCTCTGAGTTTTTACTGCAATGTGACACTATTATTGTCACAAAACACCCTTTAAATGACCTCATACTGCTTTTCAAAATAATAATGACTGCATTTCAAGTGAGTGTCTATGTTGATGCAAAGTTATTTATATGTTGGTACATTGCAAATTGCTAGTCAGGAGAGCACTGATATTTTTAGAAATTAAGTTTCTATTTTTAACCAGGTCTTAGGACCCTTCCTCACAAAGCAGTGGCAACAGCTCACTTTAGGTATGGAAAGGCAAAATGAATCATCTGTGTCACAATACTTTCAGCAAGAAAAGGCCTTGGCTTTTTATTTATTACTACTCTAAAAAGTGAATCATGCTCACAATTACTTTTCCCATTGATATATCAGACTAAGCAAAAGCAAAACCCCTCAAGTCCTACAAAGACACTGGGGTTATCATGGCTTTTTGGTCATCAAAAATTACAACAGCAAAGTTAGAAATAACCTGCCAAGCTTTCCCACATACATATTTGGGTTTTAGCTGGAACTTTAAACTGGGGAAGGAGAGGGTGCCATGTCCCCCATGGTACCTTAAAAAAGGCGTACTTCGCACCGAGATTTCAGACAGACATTTCATTCTGAGGTGCTGTTCTTAAATCTCAAGGGGAATTAGTGCATGGCTTCATGAAGGTTTTTTCTCTCTGTTCAGTGCAAGGCCTGGTCTGGTTTGTTGCCCTCATGGTTTCCTCTCACTGGCACATAGCACTCACAGACACTGTCTTACCATGGAGGATTCACACAGAGCAGCCAAGAGAAGACAGGCAGATTCACAAGATGACAGATGCTCCAAAACGTCTGTATTTTCATGTAATTCAATTTGGACATATATTTTCCTATCAGCATGAGATATTTTATCTGTCTTCCTCTAGATATCTTCTTTCCTCCAGAAAGTTTACTAAAATCCTAAAACAGATCCCAGAACTCTTGACTCAGTTTAGTCTGTAGTCCTTTACCACAAGAGAGATTTCTGGTTCTCAGGTTGAGCCATGGGGCCTTGTTTGTGTGTGTGAATGGACAATAAACAATTGGAAGACCAATACACTACTTCTAGGCACATTAACCAAGCAAAAGACAGGAGAGGCCTCCAGTGCCCAGCTTTGTCAGAGGAGTCACTTTTGTCCTCTCTTGCTTATCTGTTGAGTGCCTGAGCATAGCTGTAGGGATTCTCAGAAATGAGAAGCAAAGCACAGAGGAAAAGCCTACAGGTTATTACCTGCTTTACTGTATGTCAGCATCTTAAAGAAACTGAAAATGTACATGGATAGCCATTAGGAAAAAACAATCTGACCTGTCAGTGGCTCTGTCACTCATGTCAGTGCCATTCTAGCTAACTTTTTCTATGCAAGGTAAATGGATCAGCAGAGCACTAAGGCACATGAGTGACTTTCTCACAATCCTCTTTCTAAATGTTATTTCAAGAAGGGATATTAATTTTATGTTATGAGGCAGGCTATAAAGGATATATGCATTTCAATCAACATTCAAACAGCTTGGTAGAATTTTCTTCATTCCCAGTTCATTTATAACGATCAACCAGTCATTCCTTTCTACACGCTTGTGAGACTGTCTATCTTGCCAAAGCATTTCATTGTTGGTGTAAAATAGAGGTTCTTGGTGTGAACTGCACCACACAAAACAGCTGTCTAATCTCTGTCAAGACCTTTGCACATTACCATTGGCACATAGTGATTCCTTGTTGACACTGAGCATTGCCTATTGACAATTCTCTCTCTCATTCTCCCTACAGCACTTTTTACAATGGGTGGCAACAGTGAGGGGCAGCCATGCAAATTTCCCTTTAAATTTCAAGACCAGTCCTATGACCAGTGCACAACCGAAGGCAGGACAGATGGATACCGATGGTGTGGAACCACTGAAGACTATGACAGAGATAAGAAATATGGATTCTGTCCAGAGACTGGTATGGGGAATGTTGCTTCCATAACACAGTCTAATTTGTCATTGCAAAGCGAAGTAAATAACACAGTCTCCTTTTTTACACCTTTACACCTTCACCAGAGCACACAGAAATTGAAGAGTTAGGCACCATTTCAGCATATTTGAGAATGAAGACTTTAGGCCCACTGTAGGAGAGGATCTGGTTCGAGACCAACTTAAGATCCTGAAAGTGCACAAGTCCATGGGGCCTGATGAAATCCATCCTCGGATCCTGAAGGAGCTGGCAAATGAAGTTGCTAAGCAACTGTCCATCATATTTGAAAAATCATGGCAGTCAGGTGAAGTTCCCGACGACTGGAAAAAGGGAAATATAACCCCCATTTTCAAGAAGGGGAAAATGGCTGAGCCAGGGAATTACAGACCAGTCAGTCTCACCTTTGTGCCTGGCAAAATCTTGGAGCAGATTCTCCTGGAAGGCATGCTAAGGCACATGAAAAACAACAAGGTGCTAGGTGACAGCCAGCATGGCTTCACTAAGGGGAAATCCTGCCTGACCAATTTGGTGGCCTTCTATGATGGGGCTATGAAACTGATGGAGAGGGGTAGAGCAGCTGACGTCATCAACCTGGACTTGTTTAAAGAGTTTGACACTGTCCCACATGACATCCTTGTCTCTAAATTGGAGAGACATCAATTTTATGGATGGACCAGTCGCTGAATAAAGAACTGGCTGGATGGCTGCACGTGAAATGTTGTGGTTAATGGCTCAGTGTCTGACTGGAGACCCGTAACAAGTGGTGTCCCTCAGGGATCGGTGTTGGGACCGGTCTTGTTCAACATCTTTGTCGCTGACATGGACAGTGGGATTGAGTGCGCCCTCAGCAAGTTTGCCGATGACACCAAGCTGTGTGCTTCAGTTGATACACTGGAGGGAAGGAATGCCATCCAGAGGAACATCAACACGCTTGTGAGGTGGGCAGATGCCAACCTTCTGAAGTTTAACCATGACAAGTGCAAGGTCCTACACCTGGGTTGAAGCAATGCCTGGCACAGCTACAGGTTGGGCAGAGAAGAGATTCAGAGCAGCCCTGTGGAGAAGGACTTGCGGGTGTTGGTCGATGAGAAACTTTACATGAGCCGGCTTCAGTGTGCGCTTGCAGCCCAGAAAGCCAACTGTATCCTGGGCTGCATCAAAAGGAGCATGACCAGCAGGTCAAAGGAGGTGATCCTGCCCCTCTACTCTGCTCTTGTGAGACCTCACCTGGAGTATTGTGTGCAGTTCTGGTGTCCTCAACATAAAAAGGACATGGAACTGTTGGAACAAGTCCAGAGGAGGGCCACGAGGATGATCAGGGGACTGGAGCACCTCCTGTATGAAGATGATAGGCTGAGAAAGTTGGGGCTGTTCAGCCTGAAAAAGAGAAGGCTGCATGGAGACCTCATAGCAGCCTTCCAGTACCTGAAGGGGGCCTATAAGGATGCTGGGGAGGGACTCTTCATTAGTGACTGCAGTGATAGGACAAGGGGTAACAGGTTAAAACTTAAACAGGAGAAATTTAGTTTGGATATGAGTAAGTTCTTTACTGTAAGGGTGGCGGGGCCCTGGAATAGCTTGGCCAAGGGAGTTGTGAATGCTCCATCCCTGGTAATGTTCAAGGCCAGGTTGGACAGAGCCTTGGGTGACGTGGTTTAGTGTGAGGTGTCCCTGCCCATGGCAGGGGGGTTGGAACTAGATGATCTTAAGGTCCTTTCCAACCCTAACTATTCTATGATTCTATGATTCTATAGGTGGCCAAGGAAGTAACCAGAACAGGTCTGTGTGAAGGATACGGTATGCCACAGCACACCAAGTTTATCAGGATACAGAAATGTCATTGAACCAGAGGACTATATGTCTACCACTGCAGAATAATTACACTTAGATTACAATTTGCTAATGGCCCTGGAAGAGAAGTCTCATGTGATAGAAGAAAGCATGAAAAATATTTTAGCTTAATAATTACATTTACACTTCTTAAAAAAAAATAAAGGAATCCTTTTTAGTATGTTAATCTTGTGTTAATAGATCTTTTCAGCAATTCAAAAGAACTAAGTGAAATGGTTTAGCCAAGAAAATAGTTTACTGCTTTCTTCACTATTTTTATACTTCTAAACTTGAGTTTTATTACATAAAGGAACAAAAATTAATTTATAGTCTTGTATAGCTTGGCAGGTGTTCAATTTTAGGATGCAGACTAGAGTCATAGGTATTTAGACTGTATAAGTTAGCTATGGCAGTTCTAAAATCTCAGACCCTTTACAGAGCCAAGGTGAAGCGACACCCTGTAGCCCCCTGAAGCTACAGGCAAGCCCATGTGTATTCTGTTTTTCGAGTCCTTGTACCCTGCTGTCAGCATAAAACAATGCAATGATCAGTTTATTTGATACAACTTCTCTTCTGGACCTTTTGGTTTTTTTTTATCTCCAAAGCTTATTCTTCAGTGGGGCACCTACTAACCAGGTGGATACCCTTTAACCTTTCTCATGCTAAAAATACCTTTTATACACACTTTAAACAATCACTAGGATGGACCATCAAAAGATGCTTGCTCTGCAGTCACCTTCCACAAAACACTGTTAACTGCTATTTTCTCAGAGCTGTGAACACAAGTCTGGGGCTCATTCTTACTCCCACCAAAACTACTGTCAAGTTCATTGCAATGGCAATGCCTAGACCGTTTCCATTTTCTCTTTGCCAGGCAATCTTGTTTTCAATTACTTTTAATCTGACTTCTCATGTTCTTATGAAGATTGCGAAATTTCTGCTTGCATTCTGGTTTTAGTGTGTGGCTTAGGAAAAGGTGCATCAGCTTAATCTCACAAAAGGGATTCTCTTCTCACTGTGTTTTCCTGTCATTTTCCACAGCTATGTCAACAGTTGGTGGAAATTCAGAGGGAGCCCCTTGTGTATTCCCCTTCATCTTCCTTGGGAATAAATACGAGTCCTGTACGAGTGCAGGTCGCAATGATGGCAAGCTGTGGTGCGCTTCTACCAGTAGCTATGATGATGACCGCAAGTGGGGCTTTTGTCCAGATCAAGGTAACAGTTTGTCACAGCAATACACTGGTACCAGCATACTGACCTCACCGATGACATCACACTTAGGATGATTTCATCCTCATACTTAGCACTCCTGTCTGGTTACAATACACCTCCCCAGCCCAAAATCTGAGCAAAACCCCTACATTTAAGTGGGAGAGTGTTTGTTAAAGAGTCAGTCCCAGAGCTCATCTGCCTGAAACATTTCGATGTTCTATAATTTGTAACCATGAAGTGTCTTTTCAAAACATTAAAAAAAAACCAGCTTTTTTTTTAAAGTAAATAAATGTTTTTCTCGTCACCAGTTTTTCCATCCAAGGCTAAAAGCCACAAGCACTATAGTATTTCACTAGGATGTAATAATTATACCCTGATATTGGAAAAAATATGAACAAATGCTAAATGTAAAAAACTAATACATTTGTGACTGATATTGTTGAAGATGAAAAACACATTTAAAAAGTGAGACAGTATGAAGTGTATATGGTGAATATTTAAAACTATTTTGGTTAAGATTTGTCCTTATTTTTAACATGGATAAACTTAAATATAGCAAAAGGCTTTTTACACATGTACCAACAAATGCAAGATTCAGGATTTCATTTTAGGAGGAAAATAACTGCCAAATTTCAGAGACTGTATGGGGATAACTGATAAAATGTCATCCTATGAGAAAAGATTTTTTTAAGCGAACAATATTTGGTACAACAGTAGTGATCCAGGCTCTGTTCATGGACACACAGATATACAGACCTGTTTATCATTTGCATGCCATTTCATTATGAAAAGTAAGATTTGAGGTCTAGACTGCAAGTTTAATTCTTCTGTGCTTAAAAAAAACCAAACCAAAACCAAAGTCTGAGTTTATTTGCTACACTTCCTTTTTTTACAGAAGTATTAAGGCTATGGTCAAAGTCACTTGCATTTGAGACAGCAGCAAGTATCAGCTATAGAAAAGGTTTTAGAATCTCTATTAAAATGTTATTTCTGGCAATATGTATGACATTCACCATTTCAGACTGTAAATAATGATGATATTTACTGTTGGGAGGTTTTTGATGGATAGCAAGGAAAATAAAATTATAAGACTATGAATAACCTGTGTGGTACACTTCTATTTAGATGCAGGCAGCTAATACTATCTTGCTGTGTTATTTAGGATACAGTCTCTTCTTAGTTGCTGCTCATGAATTTGGCCATGCCATGGGATTAGAGCACTCAGAGGATCCAGGAGCTCTGATGGCCCCCATCTACACCTACACCAAGAACTTTCGACTTTCTCAGGATGACATTAAAGGGATACAGGAGCTATATGGTAAGGTCCTCCCTCTGCAGCAGAACTCATCGGAAAAGCATGCAGCACAGGGTGAAATTTGGAACTCGGAACTTGCAGTAAATGACATACTGCACAATATCAATGCCAGAAACACCCTCTGTTCCTTTCTCCCTGCTTTATGTTATTAAGAGGCTCCTACTTAAAAAAAAAACACAATTTAACGATGAGGGGTAAATTTACTGAACTAACAGAAGCCCCAAAACATCCCTTAACCAAATTTTTAGATTAAAATTTCTAATGCCTTTCCTGGGACAATGAAATGCTGTGCTCTTCTCCAGCCTGAAGTACCTGCTGTGGGTGAGTTTGGGTGTTGTCTGCAACACTCTGATTGCAAAAAAATTGCAACTCCCTGTAAGGAGAGGGGAAGAAAGTTGTTTCTTGTCCTAGCTTGGAAACAGTTCACATTGCCTGCTCACAATAACCCAACTTGTACCATCATAATAACATTTTCAGAGTGTGTGGGAGCTGTTATGTTGACATAAATGTATTTGGCAAGCTCCTGGAGAAATAGTAGACTTAAGTATTTTTATCTTGGTGCATCTTTAAAATTTATTATTTTCTCCGCAGATACTCTTAATAAAATGCATAAGTATTATTATGATTAAAATTACTTCCATGTATATATTTTCTACCTTGTAGAGGCACAAATCTACTACAGTCAATTAAGCAGAGAAAGCCTACGGCATGTTTTGTGTGCTTTCCACTTTTCTACTGAGATATCTTCCTAATTGTGACTATATTCTACAGTATTCAATGCCTTAGAAATAATAATAGGAATATACCAAATGGTTACTACATTAGACACCTTTTTATCAAAAATCTGATTTGAATCTTCATTTTTCCCCTTGTTCTTAGCTGCTTTAAGACTGAGACTTGAGACATGGGCAAGGTTCCATGAACTTTTGAAACTCACACAGCATATTTTTGATAGAGTTTAGAATTTAACTCAGTTGTCTCAAGGCACACTTCAAAACCTGAGACAAAACTATCTTTCTTGCTTCTTTATAACTGATAGAACCCTTTACAAACTGCTTTCTACATAAAACAAGCATTAAAAAAACCCTTTGCCTTTGTTTTCTTCCATTATTATTATCTCAAATCAGCTGCACTTCACTTTGTTTCATACAGTAAATAAACCTGATGTCTAAGAAAAAAGGCAAATGCCTCATAAAACAATACAGCAGCAGCTAAATAATAAACCAAAACAAAATAAACCAGATGGCAATGTGCATATTCTGAAGAATACATTTTGATTATTGATGAGGGCAGAATGATCATTCAAATGGCTTAAAGAGCATCTTTGTAACTTGCAAAATATTGGCACTTTGACATCTCTCTCAGAGGAGTTGAAGATAATTCTGAATAGAAGGACTTTGAAATGCATTTCTCATCTTTTTAGAAGCCAGTGAAATAAGCACTGTAATTTTAACATTTACACATGGTATAGTCACTTCTGAGTATCTTTCAAGTTAGACAGACAGCACAGCATGGAAAGACAATCACACAGGCAGCATGAATAAGTCCATGCAGCAGGTTAAGGCAGGACTGGTAGCTAAGGCCTTCTCAGCTGTACTTGACCACCCTTCCTCTGAA
Organism: Pezoporus wallicus; assembly: GCF_028554395.1. Classification (NCBI taxonomy): domain Eukaryota; kingdom Metazoa; phylum Chordata; class Aves; order Psittaciformes; family Psittacidae; genus Pezoporus; species Pezoporus wallicus. Next base: position 47,389 of record NW_026635038.1, on the reverse strand, counting down.
AAGATTTTATTATAAGTTTTTTTGCTCCTTCAAGTGCTTCCTCCAAATTATTCCCCTTCTAGTAATTATGTCAGTTCATGTGCTCTGTGGAACCTATGCAGCATTCTATTTCAGTGTAACAGAACATCTCTTTTCACCATTACAGAAGTGTTGACCGATGTCAAACCTGGGCCAGGGCCGGGGCCCAGCCCACATCCAACCCTTGGACCTGTCACTCCAGAGCTCTGCAAGTACGACATTGTATTTGATGGAGTTGCACAACTTAGAGGAGAAACATTTTTTTTCAAAGAAAGGTAAGTGAAATAAATTGCTTACCAATGTGGAAGAACCTGTCAGACCTATTCATCAAAATCTAGACATTTATTCTTATTTTCTCATTTGATGAGAAAATAAACATGAGCCGGCAGTGTGCACTCACAGCCCAGAAAGCCAACCGTATCCTGGGCTGCATCAAAAGGAACGTGACTAGCAGGTCGAAGGATGTGATCCTGCCCCTCTACTCTGTTCTCGTGAGACCTCACTTGGAGTATTGTGTGCAGTTCTGGTGTCCTCAACATAAAAAGGACATGGAACTGTTGGAACAAGTCCAGAGGAGGGCCACGAGGATGATCAGGGGACTGGAGCACCTCCCATCTGAAGACAGGCTGAGAAAGTTGGGGCTGTTCAGCCTGAAAAAGAGAAGGCTGCATGGAGACCTCATAGCAGCCTTCCAGTATCTGAAGGGGGGCTATGGGAATGCTGGGGATGGGGATGGACTCTTCATTAGGGACTGTAGTGACAGGACAAGGGGTAATGGGTTAAAACTTAAACAGGGGAAGTTTAGATTGGATATAAGGAAGAAATTCTTTACTGTGAGGGTGGTGAGGCACTGGAATGAGTTGCCCAGGGAGGTTGTGAATGCTCCATCCCTGGCGGTGTTCAAGGCCAGGTTGGACAGAGCCTTGGGTGGCATGGTTTCGTGGGAGGTGTCCCTGTCTGTGGCAGGGGGGTTGGAACTAGATGATCTTAAGGTCCTTTCCAACACTAACTATTCTATGATTCTATGATTCTATGATCAGGCACAGTCTCTGCCCTTTCTTTTGTGTGTTCAGAGACAGCAAAGTGTCTTGTCAAGTCATAAGGGAAAGAGATGGTGAAGTTTGGTTTTACGGTTAAATAATATAGCCTTCTTTGCCACAAGGGTACACTGCTGGCTCATGGTCAACTTGGTTTCCACCAGGACCCCTAGGTTCTTTTTAACAAAGCTGCTTTCCAGCCTGTTGGCCCCCATTATGTACTGGTGTTTGGGATTGTTCCTCCCCAGGTGCAGGTCTTTGCATTGCCACTTACTGAACTGTGTGAGGTTCCTGACATCCTATTTCTTCCATTATGCCCTCTGGATGGCAGCATAAATCCGTGGTGTATCAGCCACTCTTGCTAGTACCGGGTCATCAGCAAACTTGTTGAAGGTGCACTCTGCCCCGTCACCCAGATCATTAAACAGTCTTATATCCAGTACTGATGCCTGGGATAGTTACACCACTACTTACTGGCCCCCAGCTAGACTTCATACCTCTGACCACACTCTCTAGGCCCAGACAGTCAGCCAATTTTCAGTCCACCTCACTGTCTGCTTACCTCACACATACTTCAACAGTATCTCTATGAGAACCTCATTGGAAATGGGGTCAAAAACCTTTCTGAACTGCTCTCCCCTTATCTACCAAGCCAGCCATTTCACCATAGAAGGTTATCAGATTGGTCAAGCATGACTTCCCATTTGAGAATCTATGCTGACTACTCCCAATCACGTTCATGTCCAAAAGATTGTCTGCAATTAGATATACATGAGATGATTATGCCTAAATTCACCTTTTCTTAGAGCTACTCTCAAACTTCTTTGAGAATGTGGAATTTTCAACTTCACTCATTGTTTTAGGCAGTTTTGTGATGTTTTTTAATTTCTGGTTTCTGCCCTACACTGGGATTGCACATGCCAAGAGTCTATGACGCTATGGTTGATGCTATGGTTGGTGGTAGTTCTAGCTAAAATAAGGACAAGGAAATGCCACAAACCTCACATAAAAGCCTGTTCTCAAGATATTTTCTGCCCAACTTCACTGATTGGGGAGCAAAAATTAACCCTCATGTCAACCCTACTTTTTAGCAACACAAAGGTTGCTAAAAAGGGGGAAGTAGCTGGGAGACACATCCAAACTTCTCGTTAGAGATTTATCCATCTGTAACGTTAATCACAAAATTAGCAATGGAAGGGATGCTTTAGCCAGGCTACTGCCTGCCAAAGAAGGATTCCTTCTCTATAAAGCATTTCCAGAAACCTTTTATAGCAAAACCTACAAGGATTGTAATTCAGCAATGCAAATCCTATTACTTTCAGTGGAGTAGAGCTCTGGAAGAGCTATCCTTCCTGATTTCATTCATGTAGTCTGCACTCTGGGGAAAAGCTTCATATCTAATTGCAGAAAAACTTCCCTTAACTTCCAGGAACACTCCTCCAAAAAAACAGTTCATCCAAATTTAGTGGCAATAATCTCAAATGCCTCTTCCACCATAGAAACACTGTTTTAGCAAATCTCCAGTTCTAGCATAACTTTGATTATGATAGACTAGTCCCCATGTTCATAAAGATACAATCATGGAAATCTATGAGCAAAGTCTTGTCACTGAGTGGTTTAATCCAGGTGGAGTCCAAAATCATTAAGTATCAGAATTATATGACTTGTGGCTGCTGTAATGACATATCAAGGACACTGGTGATTGGGATAGGAGGCCTTGCACACATGGAGCCTAGGGGACACAAAAGCAGACACAAAGCAGACTCAAAAGGCAGTTTTGATGCAAGAGCAGAAACATTCCTGATAAAATGAGGTGGCTGCACAGCTGCAGCTTCCACTGCCTTTGACAGGGCCTGTATTACCCAGCTGCTCAGCAATGGAGAGCATCTCCTAAGGAGTACAGGACTTGGCAGCACCATAGTGAGAGACACTAAAGCTCCTTTTTCCCCTGCCATAAATCAATGCCAATTTGATATAATTTATCCTCAATTACCCGGAATCCAAAGCCATTGAAGATATGAGCCCATGTACATTCACTGCGCATACCTAAATCAAATGCTGTTTCCTACCATATAGAAACATACATAAGTATCTGAAGCTGATGCAAGTATTAGAACTGATCTGTTCATTGCTTCTTCCCAGATGTCAGCTGAAATTTAAAAGGAAGCAGGAACCAATAAACAAGGTCCTCCTCACAAAACAGCAATTTAACAGTTATTTGTATCTCCTGGCGCTGTAAAGTCCAGCCTTCTCCTCCAGATTTACATTTTCAGACAGAAGATATGAAGGATTTATTACTATGCTGCATGGTTTAACTCTACTCACCAGCTTTTCATAACAAAAAGTCATGGTCAATTGGGTAATTTTACAGGCTGTGGTACACAGCAATTCCTTCAATGCATTTCTTTCTAGTTCCCTTCTATGCGATACCCAGAATAATGGTGCTTTGGGTTTGAAGTTTAATTTAATCTTTATCACAGGCTTGTGTTTTAGTAATGCAGAAATAGGATTTAGAATTTCTGGATGCAAGAGCATTTCTATTACAGCTGCTAGGGGCAAAAAGGGTTTATTCAACTGTGGGGAGACCTGTTATACCTTTTGTACTTTTCCTCTTGGCCTTGTCAGTGGCAGGATAAGATTCTTTACAAGCCAGTGATCCCTAGTGGCGAGAAACAGTCCTTTCTTGGCCATGAAATGGTCCCACAGTACCAAGAGACCAGTCTCACAGAACGCCAGCACTGGAGCCTTCCACCAACAAGCTGCACAGAGTTGGCCCCATCATTCACTGGACTAACAAGCTTACCAAAACTGGTACCCACTTTTGCTAGCATAGTCATCAAAGAGCTAAAGTATCCACCTCAGCTCAGTGCCTTCAAAAGGAAAAACATATCCTCACAACAGTAGAAACCATTCCAAGTTCCACAGTATCTACAGTGTACTGATCCTCTTCTGCTCACTTGTGGGCCTTGGTTTTCAGCCAGACCTTCACCTTGCTTCTGCTTTTGTTAACTGGTAATCACACAAGGCTTGATCCAAGAAGGAATTATTTTAAATCTACTCCTAAATCAGCAAAGTGATTCAGTATTCTATATAATCCCAACAGAACAGAAGTATTTCACATTCAGATGGAGTTGGTCAAAGAACTATGCAAATATGAAAACGGTCTGTTCCAACCGACTCATGCTTTATCTAACATGCAGCAAAAGCAGACAATTATTGAATTGTTTTATTCTGGAATGGCTTTGCCTGTCAGTCTTGCAGCTTTCCAAACATCAGGCACACAGCATTATGACTCACTTTTGGAATTCAAAAAACAAATGTCTATCGTGTCGTGTGCCTTTTACGAGTCATGAAAATGACCACAGTATCCAACTGTCATATTACACAGGCAAAAGGAACAGCTAGCAGAAAGGAGGTCAGATAAGATGAATTCGTTCAAAAAAGTATTTTCCCCTCCCCCCTCAAAGTAAGGAAATAAAAGGGAATCACTGGAGGTGCTACTGGCCATAGAGAACAGTTGAACTTTCCATTGGAAACAGAATCCTTCAAGCAACCAGAGTGCCTTAGTACAGCATTTATACAGATGGTTTTGTTCTAAAAGTGAACAAAAATTCAAACTTCTGAAGCTTACCAAGACATTTAGAAAGACCCACTGATTCGGTCCCTTTAGATACCTGCTAATAAAAATAATACTAATAAAGGCAAATCTTGATTATGTTAAAATATAATATAAAATACTTACTGTAACAAGATATTAAATCTGTCTATAAAGGTAAAATTAAAATTTAACCTGAATGAGTTAAAATATTTCAAAATGTTAAAACTGAAATGAGAAAGCCAAATAATTAATTTCACCATTTTCTCAATATGATGAGTAGCAATAGAAATGCCTCTTGTCTGATTCAAAAGCAAAAAAAAAATTCAGCTTTGACCAAGCTTCCCTTTCCAAGAGAAAACCTCACATTTTAACAAGTCCCTTGAAATGTGTGCTTTAATAAAAGCCTGGTGTTCAAGTCTCCATTGGCTCTGGAGAGTTTGGAATTTAGGCAGATAGTAATTATTAGTGCTGACTCAGCCATAACTGAAGTCCAAATTTGATTGAGAATTCTGTAACTCGGATTTTTAAAGGAGATAGATACTTTTATGAATGCACTGTTAGAAAGATTTCTTATAGTGATTTCCATTTCATACCTTACCGGATCTGCTTTTCTGGCTAAAAAGAGATGCAAGAAACATATTATTACCTTTTACAGTGCTTCAAATGTGTTTATGCCCTGTCAAGAGCAAGAATAATTAGCTAAATATCTTATTCCTTACCTCTTTTTTAAATTAAAATTATTATGAGTTATACTCAGAGATATTTTTGTACATGTTAAAAATACATATATGTATGCATAATGAGAGTAAGTTAGCTTATTACTGTCTTAATTATTAGTAGCATATGTCAGATTAAATTAATGTTTTTTAATTGAGACAAAAACCCAATGCACTTGTGTCCTGGGTTCAGCAGTAGCAGTCATTTTTCTCCTTTTTGGTAGCTGGTGCAGTGCAGTGTTTTGACTTTCGGCTTGGGAACAGAGCTGATAGCGATGTTTTGGTTTGGCCAAGGACTTTGTGAGCCTTATGCTCTGCCAGGGAGGAGGGGAAGCCAGGAGGAAGCAGAGACAGGACACCTGACCCAAACTGACCAAAGAGGTATTCCATACCACAGCACGTCATGCCCAGGATGTAGCTGAGAGTTACCTGGAAGGGCTGTGAGACTGCAGGGTTGGAGGAGGTATGGGTCGGTGCTTGGTCGGGCCTGGGGGGTGAGTTATCGGTTGGCTGGTGGTGAGGTGTTGTATTCTCTTCCCTTGTTATTTCCTTTATCATTATTATTATTGGTGGTAGCAGTAGTGAATTGTGTTATACCTTAGTTACTAAACTGTTCTTATCTCAACCCGTGGGAGTTGCATTCTTTTTGACTCTCCGTCCCTCCGGGAGCAGGGGGAGGGCAAGAAGTGGGGGGAAGTGAGTGAACGAATTGCCTGACTGGGTTTAAACCACGACAGTTCTTTTTGGCGCCCAATGTGGGGCACGAGGGGTTGAGATAACGACAGGTCTGACTGGATTAATAGTCACTCGTCACAATGCTGATTTATTGGCTCTCAGAGTTGTTTCTCTTGATCTCACAGCTTCAGAATGCAGTACATTACTTAGAGCCGGTATTTGCTGTGTTAGTGTTTATCAAGTGTGGGGCTTGGGCTAAGGTTCTTGTCTCACTGTACTTTATGGCAATGACTTGTCATACGGGCGGGCTCCAGCAGCAGGGCGGGACGGACGTGGCCGTGGACTTGTACCTGGCCGTCCGGCTGCTCTTCACCGTCCTGGCCCTCGCCCTCGCCTCCATCTTTGTGAGTTCGCGGGGAGCCGAGGGGGAGCGGCCCCGGGAGCCGGCGGCTGCTGAAGCGGCCCGGGAGAGCTGCCCAGGGGACCAAGAGGCGGCGGGAGCGGGGCCGGAGGCCGGCAGGGGACGGCTGCCGGTGGAGGAGGTCGGGGCGGTCCAGGAAAGGAAGGAGGCGGTTGCCGAGCAGAGGGAGAAGGCGGCGGAGGAGCCGAGCCCCGTGGAGAAGCCGAGCCCCGTGGAGGAGCCGAGCCCCGCGGAGGAGCCGAGCCCCGCGGAGGAGCCGAGCCCTGCGGAGAAGCCGAGCCCGGTGGCCGAGCCCAGCCCCGAGACGGCCGAAAGCATTCCCCGGAAGCCGCCCGCTGAGCCCCAGGAGGATGCAGGAGACCACGCAGCATTTCCCAGCAAGGAAGAGGAGGAAGAGCTGGACTCAGAAAAAGAAAAGCTGGTGGTGGGAGAGCCGGCAAGCACAGCAGCTACACCAGCCCCAGTGACAAGCACAGCAGCATCGTTTGAGAGTTCTGAAGGTTTTGAATGGCCTTTGGGTATCCTTGGGACCTGCCTGCTGATTGTGATGGGGATCAGCATGTTGGCACACACACAGACTGTGTATTACCCACGACCATTTTGTCTGATCTCAAAAGTTAAGCAGTGTCAGGTTTGGGTCTTGTCTGGGGTTAGACGACGATATGGGAGGACCAAGAGGTTTTCCCCAAGGCTGGACAGTCATGAGTGGCAGGGTGTGTGGGACAGTATGGGCAGGTATCTAGTCCACTGGGCCCCTCCAGTGCTTTGAAAGCATTGGAGATGGAAGGCAGCTGTATGGAGTCCCCAGCTGCAAGCTGCAGAAACTGTTGACGGGGACAGTGAATTATTTTGAGCCTGGTGGGCCCATGACACTTCAGGCCATCAGAGCAGAGATGCAACATAAAGATGGACTCATGATCAAGGGGTGGACTTAGCAATGGACACTATTGCCCAGGTTATTCACGAGTGTGAACACTGCACACAGTCTCTCCTGCTCTGGAAGACTGTTACAAGAGATGGAGCCTGACATCATGGACCAGATGGACTCAGCAGCTTTATAGGGACTGGTCCGTGCACTAAGATAAGGGTATATTGAAAATGTGGGATCTGAGCATGACATGAATGGTATGGAATAAGGGGTAGATAGTGTCCTGGGTTCAGCAGTAGCAGTCATTTTTCTCCTTCTTGGTATCTGGTGCAGTGCAGTGTTTTGACTTTCGGCTCGGGAACAGAGCTGATAGCGATGTTTTGGTTTTGGCCAAGGACTTTGTGAGCCTCATGCTCTGCCAGGGAGGAGGGGAAGCCAGGAGGAAGCAGAGACAGGACACCTGACCCAAACTGACCAAAGAGGTATTCCATACCACAGCACGTCATGCCCAGGATGTAGCTGAGAGTTACCTGGAAGGGCTGAGACTGCAGGGTTGGAGGAGGTATGGGTCGGTGCTTGGTCGGGCCTGGGGGGTGAGTTATCGGTTGGCTGGTGGTGAGGTGTTGTATTCTCTTCCCTTGTTATTTCCTTTATCATTATTATTATTGGTGGTAGCAGTAGTGATTTGTGTTATACCTTAGTTACTAAACTGTTCTTATCTCAACCCGTGGGAGTTGCATTCTTTTTGACTCTCCTCTCCGTCCCTCCGGGAGCAGGGGGAGGGCAAGAAATGGGGGGAAGTGAGTGAACGAATTGCCTGACTGGGTTTAAACCACGACAACTTGCCAGTTTACTCTTTCTCATATCAAACACTGTATCTTAATTCAGTATGCAGCAACTAATTATAGTTGCAAATGCATTTCAAGATGTTTTATTTGTCCTAGCTAGCTCTGTTTGCAGTCAAGCTTCTGCAGATAAAAATACAGCAATTTATTAAATTAATTTAGAATCTCTCCTCCAAGTTTTAGGCACAACCAAAACTCAGTTTCAGATCCTGGGTTTCTCAAAGGGATCATTATTCTAGGTAGGAATAGGTAATGACTGTTTATAGTCTGGAAAAAATAAGGTGCCAGTAGAACCTTGAGCTCCAGTAACACAATAACAGTAAAAGCTGTTTGACCTGAGAATGTAATAGCTATAGCTCAGTGCAAGAGCTGCTGATTTTTCATTTTATCACTATGGCAAAACTTTTGTTCTGTTAAGGAAAGAAGTTGTTCCTTCTGTGGAGGAGGAAATAGTAGTGCCATTTTAAACCAAAAGCCCTCAGCACAAAGGTCTGCCATTTAAAGATAATTGCGGCTTTTTAAAGCTTAAATCAAATGATGATCCTACTTATACATAAAATAGCCAATAAATTACCCTATGCATTTCTGTAATGAACATTTTTAGTGCTAGCAGTTTCTTTTACTGCCAAGCTCACTTCCAAGCAGTTTGATATACTGTCATTAAATTTGAACTTTTAGTCACTACAATAGTAATTGCAAGAGCAATTCATGGAATATAAATCTCTGCTTTTCTCAAACACTCATCCATCTGCTCCATACACAATAGCGGGAGAGCTCTAATAATTTAAATGCCTTGTAAAGGAGTTTATTTGTATACTCAAAGCACAGAATAAGTTTTGCCCTGATGTAAAAAGCAACAGAAACTCCAAAGCAAGCAGTGCAATCAGTGCAAGCATTTTCACCTGCAATCCAGCATGCAGATTACTGTGCAGTTGTTTTAGCAACAGGCTTCCAAATGAATGATTTGGCTTTTCAGTCACTGTAGGAAAATGGTTACAAACATGTGTTGCTGCTAACGTTTGTGTGCGCACGTGTCTCTGTATGTGCATGCTTACACAGCCTTTGCCAGAAATTATAAGAAACAGATGTGCTGGTGAATTAGTTCACTGTAAATCTCATACAATGTTCTATTCTGCTCAGATTCATGTGGAGGACTGTAAACCCCCAAGGAAAACCCACAGGTCCTCTTCTTGTTGCTACATTCTGGCCTGATCTGCCGGAGAAAATCGATGCTGTCTATGAGGCCCCTCAGGATGAGAAGGCTGTATTTTTTTCAGGTATTGGTTTTAAGTTGTAAAATGTAAGTAGCCATTTGCATAAATGTTGCATTTGCGCTCAGTTTCCTCCCAGTTGTAACTGGGCCAAGGAATGGCCTGCCTAAGAGCCAGTATAGCTAGCAGGTATGCATGACAGATGTCAAACATCCCATGCTGAGTATATTAGGACAACAGCTGGATCTGAAAGACTCTGGACATCATTCAGCCTCCATTACAAAAAGGGGAGCTATAAGCATCTAAAAAGATACATTCAACAATAAGCAAAACTAAATAAGTAATTATTTAAAACAAAACAGCAACAGTGGAGTTCTGTTTCATCCGTCACTGCTGGTTTTCTTCTGTTTCCTCTCATTTCAAGATATTGTCTCTGTACATGTTGCCTGAGAAGATTAAATCTCTTCATGCCTTTCCTTGTCTCCTCTTTTGCCAAAGACTGACTTCCACTCTGGCTTCCAAGTGTCTTCCCTGTGGCTCATCAGGCAGAGGATACAGGCAGCTGTGCTAGCTGCCTCCACAGGAAAGAAGGCTAACAGGAAGCACTGCTCTGTCCATCTTAAGTCACACATGGTTCCCCTGTACTTGACAAATTAGTGGAGCTGAGAAACTGTTTTCAACATGAAGAACTGACCCAGCAAAAACTGGGCTCCAGTATCTACTAAAAACATGACTAAATACCTCCAATCATGTAAAAACTATATGGCTGATGCTGCTGTACGTTTTCTGTACAGGAGGGAAAAAAGTAATGATAATCTATTCCATATGCTTCAAAGGCCATTTGCATTAGTTTACATGGAGGGAAGAAGCAGCTTAAAAAAGTTTTATTTTCAGCAAACCAAACCACTTGAAATATTGCATATATTATATATAATCCTATTGCATCTAAACCTCTCTCCCTCTCTTTATAATTTTCAGGAAAATGTAGCTAACCTGCTTTTAAATAAATAAGTAATAACTATAAAACAAAGATTGTTTTGAAAGTTGCACATAGCCCAACTATCTTAAAACACTACTGAGACCACCCCTTTGCTGCTGAATGGTGAGTTAGTAACTTCTCAGGAACTCAAATACTACATTTTACACTTCTCATATTAACACTTGACTTATTTTCCCACTAGCACAGAATCAAGGAAATGTCCTTTCATTAATGAACCTTTCCCTGGCTTTCAGTGAATCTAGTGAAGGCATTTATTAAATAAACTAATTCCATGTAAAGAACACAGAATACTAGTACCTCTTCCATTAGTATGTATTTGGAGAGTCATTAGAAAATGTTGTATGACAAGAGACAACAGAAACAGGAACTCTGAGCAAAAACTTCCTTCTAATTACTCAATATAACTGCTCAACCAAACACATGGAGGGTGAACATGAGCATCTGCATTTGACCTTCAGGTGCCCATGCCTTGTTTCAAACCATCTTCAGCATGCAAAAAATTACCAATATTAACTATCTGTTTTAACATAACTCCAACTGTATTAAGATACTGTCTGCCTCAAAGATGAGACAGCTAATAAGGGAGGAAGCAAGAGCATGCTGAGGTAATGTCTTTTGCCAAGAGGAACACAACAATTAAGAGGCAAAAGCAGAAACTGTATTCGCAGTACACTTGCACTCTAATCTGGTGCTTCACAGATGGTAAAATATTAGAAAGACTGATAGTACAGTTAGTGCAATAAAAAGTTGCATAGCAAAGCATAAAAGAAGAAACACTCCTCTGTATCTGATTAATAAACAGTGTTTGTTTGTTTTGTTTTCTCCCCTACTTAGGAAACGAGTACTGGGTTTATTCAGACAGTAACTTGGATAGGGGCTATCCAAAGAAACTCACCAACCTGGGACTAACCCCAGATGTGCAACGTGTTGATGCAGCTTTCAACTGGGGCAGAAACAAGAGGACATACATTTTTGCTGGAGACAGATACTGGAAGTAAGACACATTGAAGAGGTGGTGGTGGTGGTATACTGTTAGCCAAACTGTCTCTAGGGCTGAATGCACACTGAGGTTCAGGAGGCAGGAACCAAACACAGGGGGGGTCATCCTTGGAGATGAGTACTTGAGAAAACAGCTTGCAATGGAAGAGGATATCTGGGAGGCCCTGTCCGGCTGCTCACACTAACAACTCACCCTTCAACCCCTATGTAGTGGCAGCTGCCCCACGTCAGTCTCAGACTCTTAAAAGGGGTAAGCTGTCCCTGCTGTCAACTTACAACTGCTGGGAGAAAACTCTGGCAGGAATTCTTTAGAAATGGGCTGACCTCCAATCACTTTAAGCCAAAGACTGGCCAGATTGCCTTAGAAATTCTTTCAGTAAACCATCAGGTTTGGAGGCACTGGATGTAAAAGAAACAGTAGTGTGACTAGCAGGGCATGCTGGGGATGACTGAAATCCTTCAGCAGCTGATGTACTAGTCACTAACACATCTGCTCTACTAATAGACTTGGCACTGAGGAGATATGAACAAACCACAAGAAGTGTATCTTGGTACTCTGGGAAAATCATAGAATGGTTTAGGCTGGAAGGGACATTAAAGATCATTTAGTTTTGACCTCTCTGCCATGGGCAGGGACACCTTCCACTAGACCAGATTACTCAAAGCCCTGTCCAACCTGGCCTTGAACACTTCCAGGGATTGGGCAGCCACAGCTTCCTTGGGCAGCCTGTTCCAGTGCCTCACCACCCTCACAGTAAAGTCGCTTCTTCCTAATATCTAATCAAAATCTCCTCTCTGCCAGTTTAAAGCCATTCCCCTTTTCCTGTCACTACATGCCCCTGTCAAAAGCCCTTCTCCAGATTTCTTGCAGGCCCCTTCAGGCACTGGAAGCTGCTTTAAGTTCTCCCTAGAGCCTTCTCTTCTTGAGGCTAAACAAGCCCAGCTCTCTCAGCCTGTCTGCATAGGAGAGGTGCTCCAGCACTTGGAGCATTTTCATGACCCTCCTCTGGACTTCAGGGCCTTGGGGTGACTGGTTCAGGGTTTGGGAGCCCAAGTAGTGTTCTTGTCCCTACTGCCAGTCACAAACAATGTCAATGGTAGCATCAGAAAAGTCAGATTAATTTATTCCTGGCTGCCGACTAGAGTCGGCACCAGATTTTTGGGGGGTTTGACTATGGGTCAATTTATACAGCACCAGGCCTGCTGGTGGCAGATGGGGTACACCTGTCCCAAAGGGGGAAAAGGATTCTAGCCCAGGAGCTAGCAGGGCTTACAGAGAGGGCTTTAAACTAGGTTGCAAGGGGAAAGGGGATAAGACCAGGTTCACTAGACATGAGCCATGGGGTAGCATGCCACTGTTGGAGTCCAGATCCACAGGGCAACTTATTAAATACATCTATGCCAATGCCCGTAGCATGGGCAACAAACGGGAGGAGCTGGAAGCCATTGTGCAGCAGGGAAATCATGACATAATCACCATCACAGAAACGTGGTGGAATGATTCGCATGATTGGAGTGCTGAAATGGATACCTACAGGCTCTTCAGAAGGGATAGGCAAAGGAAAAAGGGGTGGTGGGTTTGCATTGTATGTCAGGGAGTGCATCGACTGCCTTGAACTCAATGTTGTGAGTAAGAAGGCTGAATGTCTGTGGGTAAAGATCAGGGGGAAGGCCAACCAAGCAGATATCCTGGGAGTAGTCTGTTCTAGACCACCCAGCCAGGATGAAGCTATAGAAGAAGTGTTTGTCAAACAACTGGGAGAAGTTTCACAATCGCTTGCCCTTGTTCATGTGGGGAACTTCAACCTACCAGATGTCTTCTGGAAGTACAGGACAGCAGAGAAGAAACAGTCCAGGAGGTTCTTGGAAGATGTGGAAGACAGATAACTTCCTAACCCAGCTGGTTAGTGAACCAGCTAGAGGAGATGCCTGGCTAGATTTGCTGTTGACAAACAGAGAAGGACTGGTGGGTGATGTGATTGTTGGAGGCCATCTTGGGCAAAGCAATCACAAAATGATTGAATTTTCAGTCCTTGGAGAAGTCAGGAAGAAGGTCAGCAAAACCTCCACCTTAGACTTCTGGAGGGATGACTTTGGCCTGTTTAGGGTGCTGGTTGGCAGAATTCCTTGGGAATCATTACTGAAGGACAAAGGAGTACAGGAAGGAAGGACACTCTTTAAGAATGAAATACTTAAGGCGCAGGAGCAGGCAGTCCCTATGTGCCAAAAATCACACCAGCAGGGAAGAAGACCAGCCTGGCTGAACAGGAAGATAGTGCTAGAACTCAGGAAAAAAAAAGAGAATTTATCACCTGTGGAAGAAGGGACAGTTACCCCATGAAAAGTATAAGGATGTTGTTAGGTTATGTAGAGAGAAAGCTGGAAAGGCAAAGGCACAGATGGAACTAAATCTGGCCACTGCCATAAAGATAATAAAAAGTACTTTTTCAAATCTATTGCCAATAAAAGGAGGGCCAAGGAGTACCTCCATCCTGTGCTGTATACTAGGGGAAACCTAGTGACTGAGGATGAGGAAAAGGTTGAGGTCATTAATGCTGCCTTTGCCTCAGTCTTTAATAGTCACACCAGCCAGGGACCACTCAGGTCCCTGAGTTCGATGGCAGAGATGGGGAGCTGATTGAAGTCCCCATAATTCAGGGAGAATTACTTAGAGACCTCCTGCTCCACTTAGACATATACAAGTCTATGGGGCTGGATGGGTTACACCCAAGAGTGCTGAAGGAGCTGGCAGAGGAGCTTGCTAAGCCACTCTCCATCATCTATCAGCAGTCCTGGTCTAGTGGGCAAGTCCCAGGGGACTAGAGGTTGGCTAACCTCTCTACAAAAAGGGCAGGAAGGAAGACCATGGAAACTACAGGCCTGTCAGCCTGATCTCAGTGACAGGGAAGGTCATGAAGCAGGTGTTCCTAAGTGAGATCATAAAGCATGTGTGGGAAAACAGAGGGATCAGGCCCAGTCAGCCCAGGTTCATGAAGGGCAGGTCCTGCTTGACCAACCAGATCTCTTTCTGTGATAAGGTGACCTGCCTGGTTGATGAGGGAAAGGCTGTGGACATTGTCTACTTGGACTTAAGTAAAGCATTTGATACTGTCTCCAACAGTGTTCTCCTGGAGAAATTGGCTGCTCATGGCCTGGATAGGTGGATTCTTCGCTGGGTTGGAAACTGGCTGGATGGCTGAGCCCAAAGAGTGGTGGTAAATGGCATCACATCTAGTTAGCAGCCAGTCACTAGTGGTGGCCCTCGGGACTAAGTGTTAGTGCCAGTGTTGTTTAATATCTTTATTGATGATTTGGATGAGGGCATACTCAGTAAATTTGTGGATGACACCAAATTGGCTGGGAGTATTGATCTGCTGAAAGATAGGAAGGCTCTGCAGAGGGATCTGAACAGGCTGGGTCAATGGGCTGTGGCCAGTGGTATGAGGTTCAACAAGGCAAAGTGCTGGGTCCTGCATTTGGGCTGCAATAAGCCCATGCAACTCTCCAGGCTTGGGGAAGAGTGGCTGGAAAGCTGCTTGGCAGAAAAGGACCTGGGTGTGCTGATTGACGGACAGTTAAACATGAGCCTGTGGTATGCCCAGGCAGCCAAGAAGGCCAACAGCATCCTGGCCTGTATCAGAAATAGTGTAGCCAGCAGAGCAAGGGAAGTGCTCATCCCCCTGTACTCAGCACTGGTGAGGCCACACCTCGAGTACTGTGTTCAGTTCTGGGCCCCTCACTAGAAGAAAGACATTGAGGTGCTGGAGCAGGTCCAGAAAAGGGCAACAAAGCTGGTGAAGGTTCTGGAGAACAAGTCTTATGAGGGAATGGTTGGGGTTGTTTAGCCTGGAGAAGAGAAGGCTCAGGGGGGACCTTATCACTCTCTATAGCTACCTGAAAGAAGGTTGTAGTGAGGTGGGGATCAGTCTCTCCTCCCAAGTAACAAGTGATAGCACAAGAGGTAATGGCCTCAAGCTGCACCAGGGGAGGTTTAGACTGGATATTAGGAAAAATTTCTTCACAGAGAGGGTGCCCAAGTATTGGAACAGGCTTCCCAGGGAAGTGGTGGAATCATTATCCCTGGAAGTGTTCAAAACCATGTAGATGAGTCCCTCAGTGACATGGTTTAGTGGTGGTCTTGGCAGTCCAGGGGTAATAGTTGGACTTGATGATCTTAAAGGTCTTTTCCTAGTTGATTCTATGATTCTATGGACTAGCTTGAGCAGGTCCATGTCCTTCTTGTGTTGGGGGCCTCAGAGTTGAATGCAGTACTCCAGGTGGGGTCTCACACAAGCAGAGTAGAGGGGGAGAATCCCCTCCCTTGACCTGCTGGCCACGCTCCTTTGGATGTGGCCCAGGGCATGGATGGTTTCTGGGCTGCAAGCACACACTTCCAGGTCATGGGGAGCTTCTTGTCATCCCAACACCCCCAAGTCCTTCTCCACAGGGCTGCTGAGATATTCCATATAAAATATCAAAGGAGGTCTCAGTATAATTGAGTCCATTTTATGTGAACATTAATTTCATGTTCTGATCAAACTGGATGAGTGTCTTTATTATATCCTAACGGCTGTGGATTTCTCTAAGTAAAATACTCTTTCACAGTTGCCACTTGATCATAACTTTCAATTACTTTGAGGACAGTACTCTTCTCCATTATCTTGAGGAAAAAAAAAAAAGAAAACCAAAACCTTAAAAACTATAAAAACATTATTAATTTTTAATGTCATATTATTGTAGAGACCATCTAACACAATTACAAGTAGTTCTAACACAGCCATTTGCAATACTTCAGATTCCTACCTATGAGCCAGCAAACTTGCAGGTCTTCTCTGTACCAACTATTGGTTTGACTAACTGTACTCCAGGGCCTCCAAGTAATTCATCAATCTAATCACAGACAGCATTTCTATCAAAGTACCTTATCAACTGCAGTCACTGCATAAAACATAATTTATTGTTAAAGAATCAAAATAAGCTTAAGTGATTCCTATCTGTGTAAAGAAAAAAGCAGTTGACAAATATTTCAGAAAAAAATACATCTCTGTTTAACATAGATGCTATAACCCTTAAGTATATTTTATTTTGTTTTATACAAGGACTCTGCCACATGGAAGCAAAACAGTAAGTTACATACCATAGTCCTTCCTGTGCCATTATCATACTTACTTTAAATGGATTTTTTGGAAGCTTTCTCCTCTCTCTCTCCTTCCACCCCCAAGATATTTTAGTGTTATCATAACAAGATTGTTAAACAAAGTTTTGTGAGGGAGAGGAACAGGAGTTGGCTCATATTCCACCCTCTGAAGTTTTAAAGCTACCCAGAAATGTACTAGATTTTCTTTAGATATCCTAGGAAAAAATAGGAAGCAATTTAAATTAGTCTTTTGAATTGATTTTGGCCAACCTACTGCTCATTTTTATTGGTTTAACTTTGGATAGAATCCAGGTCTATTCAGTAATGAGGGAAAGGCAACCTGAGATACATACAGATATGGATTAATAGAAATCAAGAACATAAATCATCCTCCAGTACTAGGGAAAGATGAACTCTTTGAAGTCCACTGCTCTTGAAGAGGTGCTGCTAGGGTGACTGAGGCCTCACATGCATTGGAAGTCTGGTTCAAACTATACCACATCACTGCTCCTCAGGACATCTCCACTTCTGCTCAGCACTGACTCCCATCTATGGATCAGAAAAATTAGGAAAACAGGCCAGTCTTGCTTTTTGATCTTCACTCTCAAGGACCTTGCATGCCTGGGATATTTATTCTCTATATATGGAAAGGGAGATCCTGGACTTACTTGGCTGTGGGAATGCAAAACTGGCTTTACACAAATCTATCTTTGCATTCTACAGCAGAAAGCACACAGACTAAATGAAACAAATCATCATCTGCGGATATGGACACCAACAGATCCACTCACTCCTGAAGGACATTGCAAACTAGATCCAACTTCCATGACATTAGGTGGATTTACATCACCTGAATTTTTCCTCTGGAAAGCATAGATTGTGAAAGCAATTGTGGTTGTAGTTTTGCTTCCACCCCCCAAAGAAAAGCATCTATTTTTAATCATCAGAGAGAGAGAGACTGTGTGAAAATAGTAAGGATTTTTAATGAAATGTTAGGGAAAGTAATTAGTAATTTAATAACAGTTAATCAATTACATGGATTACAAGCATATTTCAAATATGATTTTTAAAAGATAGCCATTTCACATTAAAATCTCCTGTCTTCAGATGTTGGCTGCTGCCTGAAAAAAGTTACCTTTCCTAGAATTATGTCTGTAATTTTAAAGCTACATTTCTGAGAAGGGTTTTGCTTAGAAAGTGTGTTTTCAATTAAGCAAGAATCGCATTTCCAAAAGGAAAGATGTAAAATTTCACAGGGTTTTAAAAGAGTCAGGAATAATTGTAATAAAATAGAAACAATGTTAAAAACTCATTTAGTATATTTCTATTTGATTGTTTTATATGGTCACATTTGAGAGGACACACTGAAAAGTTATGTTAAATTTTAACATTAAATACAGATTTGCAACACAGGGAAATAACTTTTTCAGGTACAATGAAGAAAAGAAGAAAATGGAGCTTTCGTCCCCTAAATTCATTGCAGACTCTTGGAATGGCGTTCCAGATAACCTTGATGCTGTCCTGGGTCTTGGTGACAGTGGTAAGCTGTAATTCCAATCTAAATCACTAACAAGCTCTCTTATTTGTTTGCTGTGAAACTCATTGGAGACTTTAATTTCTTGTGGTCCATGATTAGGAGCCAAATTAAGTCAAATTCCCATTCAGATTTGTAAACTACCAGTTCAAACAAAATATTTTGTCTCTATTTTCCCATTAAATATCAGTTGATAAATACCCTACTACTAATCACAGCTTAGACTTTTTAAAATGAAACATTAAGGGCTGTCCTGGTTTCAGCTGAGATTGATTCGGAGAAAACTCCAGGAACAAACTTGCCTACAAAGTTTTCAGGCTGACAAGCAGGTATTCTTTATTGCAGCACGGGGAGACATGGGGGATAGCTCCTCCTAATGTCTGTCCCCGTATTGCTACACAAGCCATTCTTATATAGTCCCTGAGCATACATACATATTCATGAGGCTATGTATGGATTACATCATTTTCCAGAAAGTTTCCCGCATGCGTACAGAATTGTGGTGGTGGTCTCTGAGGGTCGTTTACTTCTTCCAACAATCTTCATCACTTCTGGCAGCCTTTGGAGCACACACAGAAGTGATGCTTATATGAGCTTAATCGGTTCATTAGCACTAGAGACATAATAATCCTCCTATCCTCCTACTTATCAGTTAGTTTAACTGTAGCCCATCCTGGACACCTGCCATTCCCAGATGCTCCTTATCCCTGTGTCCTGTTCTTCTAGACTGCTTTTCTTAAAACTATGTCAACTATAACTATTTATCTTGTACAAGAATTCTCAGTATGTTCTCTAGCTGTAGTCTACATTTTTTTCTGTTTATCATGCACCTCAGTAATTTTCCATTGCTACTGTTAAAAAGCCATCAAACTTAACATTACTTAAAACTGATTCTAAAGGTTTATATATTCCATTTTGTAATTTTGTGTCCCCTCTTGTCTCAAGATAGGTCTTTTTCTTAGTAGCTGGTACAGCGCTATGTTTTGGATTTAGTGTGAGAATAATGCTGATAACACACCGGTGCATTAGTTGCTGTGCAGTAGTGCTTACTCTAAATCAAGGACTTTTCAGTCTCTCATTCTCTGCATGTCTGGAAGCATTGCTGGTATCGCATGAGTCTTGATTACATTTTCAACATCTATTTTGCCAGCAACCATTTCTTCCCAGAAAATTCTGACTCACAAAATGGTAACATGGCTTCAGTCTCCATTTAACAAGACCTGTCTTTTCCAGGATGGAAACTTTTATGTATTTTTAAAATAAACCTTTTTTACTGTGTGCAAATATTTTGGGAAATAAGTTTTCCAGTTCATTAAATTTCATGAAATCAAATAGGCAAAAAGGCTTTGATCAGGAATTATGTACTCCATAATCTGAGTATGCTTTCTCATTTACCTTCACAGGATACACCTACTTTTTCAAAGATCAGTGCTACCTGCAAATGGAAGACAAGAGTGTGAAGATTGTTAAAATTGGCAAGATAAATTCTGACTGGTTGGGTTGTTGAACTATATGAGAATTTAATAACCATTTTATTTACTTTTTCATTATATGCCTTATCTGTAATTAGAAATATATCTGAATGCTAAATACTGGACCAGTCTGGTGCTGTCACCAAAACATTAAGTACCAGTACTGTACACATCAGATAATTTAAAAGTGTTTGCCTTCTCAGTATACAAAAGATGCTTACATATACTGGTACAATTTTTCAGTTTTCATGCTAATCTTAGTAATGCTAGTAACAGAATATCCATCATTCTTTATTCCCTGGATGCTTAAACAAAGCTTTGAAACCATTGGGACTGGATCACACCACTGTGTTATACATATCCCAAAAAGGTTTGAATGAGATGTACCAGCAGTGCACTCTGATTTTTACCTTTTTTAATACAACTCTGTTATAAATAGATGGTTTGTCTTGATGCTCTTCATCCTCCTGCAAGTTTGATCATTACTTCCATTTATTTACATAATATTAAAGAAAGACTGTCAAAGGCATAGGTTGCCTCAGGATTTGATTTGTGTTGATGCATGATGGAATCATGGCAAAAAACTGTGTTAAAGTATTGTTCTAAAGTACTTTTTATTTTAATACCTTAGTTAAATTTAGAAATTTGCTTCATGCACTTTGTTGCTACTATATAACTTGTTTATAAGTATAGAATGACTAATTTTTTAAGTCAATGTGTTATACACAGAAGTCAAATATTATTAACTTGTTTTATTTCTCTGTTCTCTATGAAATTGGGGTTTGTTTGGTTAGGTTTTTTGCTTATGCATTCGGCAACAGAAAATGTTCTTTTCACAACCTGATGGAATATTTCTCATAAAAAAAAAAAACAACAACAAAAAAAAAACAAACAGAAAAGAATGTCCCACATACAAAGTGCCAACAATACAAATAAAATCAAATTACACTGTCAACACTTCATGGAGAGTCTTCCTTGCATCATTTCGAATTAGAAATTCTGTAGCATGTTGCAGTGAAATACCTGTCAAAGTGTCATGGTTTAAGCCCAGCCACTAACTCAGAACCACACAGACATTTGCTCACTCCCCCCCTTCCTCCCCTTGCTCCCGGAGGGATGGGGAGGAGAATCAAAAGAATGTAACTCCCATGGGTTGAGATAAGAACAGTCCAGTAACTAAGGTATAACACAAAACCACTACTGCTACTGCCAATAATAATAATGATAAGGGAAATAACAAGGGGAGAAAATACAACATCTCACCACCCACCGAATGATAACCAGCCCGACCCAAGCAGTGACCAAGCCCTTGCGGGTAACGGCCCCCACTTTATATACTGGATATGACGTGCTCTGGTATGGAAAACCCCTTTGGCTAGCGTGGATCAGGTGTCCTGTCTCTGCTTCTTCCTGGCTTCCCCTCCTCCCTGGCAGAGCATGAGACTGAGAAGGTCCTTGATTGGAGTAAGCATTACTTAGCAAGAACTAAAACCATCGGTGTTATCAGCGTTGTTCCCAGACTGAAGTCCAAAACATAGCACTGCACCAGCTACTACGAAGGAGAAAAATGACTGCTGCTGCTGAACCCAGGACACAAAGGAAAGTCAATATCACCCCAGTATATAACTGATGCTGAATTTATTTAGAAACCTACACTATTTTCTCTGTTAGTTCTAAATTGTAACTGCAGCAATTTACATTAAACAGATTATATGGTCCCACAGTCCATGAAGCCCACTGCCTTCTCACAACAGTATACACGCCTGTCTCTTATCCATACTCTTTCTTCTTATCAGCAGCTACCTCACTACAGCTGATGCAGAGAGTTGACCAATGTACAGGGGGATTGTACAAGCTGGTTAGAGGAATTTGCTTGCTTAAACAAAAGTATTGTCTGTTGTAAATGCCTGCTAAGCAGAACAAAGGCACCTGGTCCTATTGATAAGGAAAAGCAGACACTTGGTTCTATTGATAAGCAGCTATTGATAAGGAAAAGCAGAAGCCAGAATCTAGTGATAAGGGGGACAAACAGATGGTCTATGGCTGGGATACCGACCAAACCCTAAGGCCATACATGAAGACTAAAAGGTGAAAAGTGCAAGAAGAGGAAGACTCATTTACTTCATCTTGAAGACCCCTACCCAGAGGAGGAAGACTCATTTACTTCGTCTTAAGACCCCTGCCCATGACCAGAGGGGGCACTGCGCAGGTGCAGAGGACCTTCTGGCTCATTATAATACGAAGCGGGGATAGGACATGAATATGTATAGGCGTGTTGTGCAACCTTATAAATGTAGAAGGGAACAACACTGAGGCACGCATGACTTTGAGGAATTTTCCCCGTGCGTCTCAGCGCTGAATAAAAAAGCATACCTACTTTACAACTTTAACGAGTTGTGGAGTCAATCCGCGCATCAATTTGGCGAGCCAGGCAGGAGGTCTCTGTTCGGCTGCAGGATCGGCTGAGGGGCGGACATCCTAGGCTCCCCAGGCCGCTTGCCTGGAGGAGCTCCGCTCCTCGTCCGCTCACTGCGAGGACAGACAACAACCAATGCCGGCTGTGGAGAAACGGTATGCTTGAAACTTAGGGGTCCAGTAAGGCGTACGAGTGGCCCGGGGCTGCTGGTAAGGCACGCAGAGACGTCTGGCGCACAGCGTAGTTCCCTTGGTAGGTAGGGCTTGCAAGCAGGGAACTCACCGACTGGTAGAGCGGCCGCTAGCTATCCTGAGTGTGGATCGGGTGAGTTTGGGTTTTCGCTGCATCCCAAGTTTTGGGAGCCAGGAAGAATCTGCTAATGACCGTAGTGGAAGCAGGTGAACGGGTAGGCGAACCCACCATGTCTCCGCTGCATCTCAAATTCTGGGAACCAGGACAGACCTGCTAGGTCTGCAGGAGAAGGATAAGGCGGAACCACAGTGTGAGTGTGTGGGATCCCATGTGTGTTTGTGTTTCTGTGTGACTGAGACGTAGCATAGCTACGAAGCAAGTGTCCGGGAGGAGAGCCGCGGGAGACCGACGAAGTGTCTTTGTTTTGTGCCTAAGTGCTTTGTGTGTGTATATGTCTGTCGTTAGTGTTAAAGATTAGTGTTTAAGAGGTGGGGGAGGAGTAGACAAAAGTAAACTGTGGCTAATGGGGGGTTAAGAAGAGTTCCCTCTCTGCACCCCAGTGGCTGTATAAAAGAAGTATAACCTCTAATATCTGTAGTCCTATTCTTGAGATCTGGACTTTACTCTCAGTACCAGAGGATTGTAGCCTCACATATGGGTGCATAGTAACTTCTGAACAGTGGAACCTGCCGTGGATACTAGGACAGTGTAAATTTTGCTGGAACCGAAACTATGATCTAACAACAGGGGAACTGATCTGCAGAACC
Source organism: Pezoporus wallicus (assembly GCF_028554395.1). NCBI lineage: Eukaryota > Metazoa > Chordata > Aves > Psittaciformes > Psittacidae > Pezoporus > Pezoporus wallicus. The sequence continues at coordinate 24,483 of NW_026635038.1, read as the reverse complement.
CAGAGATATGATTTTACTGAACCCCTGAGAATATCATAAAACTTGTGTGTAGGTGCTCTCATATGTTTAAGTGCATTTGCAGAGCACTAGGAAAGAGAAGCTATAGATTTGTAAAAGATTGTTTGAAATGGGAGCTGGTCAAAATAAGGGAATTCTGAAGAAAAGCCCATTGGGTTACATTTTGGCACATTGGAAAGAACTGGGAGGGTCTTCTGGGGGTTCGGTAAACAAGAAAACGTTGATAAAATATTGTAACCAATGTCTGGTTTTAATTAGACTGTTGCTAACTTAAAAGTTAAAATTTTCCCCTCCTGTAATTTTGCATGATGTACACCCCTGTTATTTTTAACTTGTAAAATTTGATAGGAAACTTCTCTGGATAAAGTTGAGTACTTGATGCATACGTATGGAATATCAGGTCTTGTGTGCAGGTGTATCTTTTTATGAAGACTGTGATGTTCATCTCTGTAAAAATATTGTGAGTGTAAAAAGCTTACTTTTGAAAAATTAATTGCCAAGCTTGTGATTGTTTATGAGATTGGGGAAAGTATTAATTGGGATTTTGGTGTGAAGTCTCTGAAGTTGAGTACCAGAGGCCAGGTATTAGCCCCCTATTTATTATATGATTATCCGTTAAAAAACCCATAAGACATTCAGGAATGATATGGAAAGAGAACAGTGTGTCAATGAAATGACTCTTTCCCATGGTCATCATCTATATGTGTTTGATTTGCCTTTCCAGACTTGGATTGCTCTGGAGACTGCTAAGCATTTTTCCAATTTGATATGGAATTTTCCCTGGCTTGGATTCCTCCTTCTGTCTGTCGTGTGTTAGGGTGTGATAGCAGTTCTTTAAGGATGTTTGATGCCTAAAGCAGAGGATCCTTTATGGCAGTGTGTGCATGTATAATTTATTTATTTTTTATCAGATCAGAAAATGGGGCTACAGCTCCCATTGTCTGTGAATTTGATTATATAAAGTAATGAAAATGGTTGAATTGTAGGAGAGATATAAAAAAAAATAAAAAATCACATTTTAATCTCATGTCTCAAGCTGGGCATGGGGAGGCTTAGTCTGGGTATTAGGAAAAATTTCTTCACCAAAATGTGATCAAGCATTGGAACAGGTGGCCCAGGGAAGTGGTGGAATATGTGTCCCTGGAAGCGTTCAAAAAAAACCAAAACATTGAGATGAGGCCTTTAATGGCATGGCTTAGTGGTGGTTTTGGCAGTCCTGGGGTAATTGTTGGACTTTATGATCTTAAAGGTCTTTTCCAACCGGGTTAATTCTACAATTCTGTGATCAGCAGAAATGGCCTAAAAATGGAGCTTTAAATTATAATACATTGCTACAATTAATGTTGGTTTTGAGGTGGCCAGGAAAATGGGATGAAGTACTATATACAGATAGGGATCTGGCAGAGCTATGTTAATTTCACATTCTGTCTGCCACTCTGGATGGTTTCTTAAAGTGAAAAACCTATTTTTGGCTTTGGAAAAGGACAGAGAAAACCAGAAAGCTAAGCTGGAGAGATGTTGTTCAGCCTGTGATATTGGGAGAATGATGTTTAAAAGTTGAAAAACCAATAATCAGGAAAATAAATGGAAAAATTATATATCACAGATACCTCTGAGAGGAGCATCCTCTATCTCTGTCCTATCAGATATTTATAAGGAGGAGGAGATTCTGTCATGGCAACAAGCAGCACATTCACATTAAACCAGTAATGCTGTTGCAGAGGCAGGCAGCTGTAACCCCTGTAGAGCAGGGTGAGCAGCTGTGAGAAAGAAAAAAAAAAAGGGAAAACCAAAGGGGAAAGGAGGGGAGCTCGCGCAGCTCCTGTGTTTGAGCACGGGATGGATGCTGGGGCAGGCAAACAAATGGGAACAGACATGTTGATTGACGGGACTGAGGGGTTGTTGAATGTTTTGAAACTGGTGGAGGAGGAATGTCGGACAAAGGCGGGGGAAGTGGGTTCTTCTATGGGACTGTATCTGTGTGTGTGTGCTGTGGAGAGTTTTGGAGGTTGGATGTGAGACTGCCCTGGGGGGGAGTGCCATGGAGTGGCTCCCGTGGCTGAATTGAAACTAGACTGACAAGAGACCTGGGGAATCTACCCTAGTAGATCCACTGGTTAAATTAAAACTAGAGACTGATGCGCGGATTGACTCCACAACTCGTTAAAGTTGTAAAGTAGGTATGCTTTTTATTCAGCGCTGAGACGCACGGGGATAATTCCTCGAAGTCATGCGTACCTCAGTGTTGTTTCCCTCTACATTTATTCTCTAAAGTTATAAATATTCATAAGGTTGCACAACACGCCTATACATATTCATGTCCTATCCCCGCTTCGTATTATAATGAGCCAGAAAGTCCTCTGCACCTGCGCAGTGCCCCCTCTGTTCTTGGTCAGGGGTCTTAAGACGAAGTAAATGAGTCTCCCTCCTCTGGGTAGGGGTCTTCAAGATGAAGTAAATGAGTCTTCCTCTTCTTGCACTTTTCACCTTTCAGCCTTCACATATGGCCTTAGGGTTTGGTCGGTGTCCCAGTCATAAACCATCTGCTTCTCCCCCTTATCACTAGATTCAGGTGTCTGCATTTCCTTATCAATAGCTGCTTATCGATAGGACCAAGTGTCTGCTTTTCCTTATCAATAGGACCAGGTGCCTTTGTTCTGCTTAGCAGGCATTTAGAACAGACAATACTTTTGTTTAAGCAAGCAAATTCTTCTAACCCCCCTGTACAACCCCCTGTACAACCCCCCTGTACATTGGTCAACTCTCTGCATCAAGACCAGAGGAAATAAAGTGGAATTTTAGCAGATACAGGAGCAACTTATTCGGCGTTAATTCAGAGGGGAAAGAATTTGTTACAGATGTGGGAGCTACTGGCCACCAAGGAAAAGAAAAAAATAACCAAAACCAAAAAAAAAAAAAAAAAGGAAAAAAGAGGCATTCTTTCTGAAACCCTTAAAGTACAAATTGGAAGAACAAATAGGAATGCATAAAATTTTTCTGCATGCTAAATTCTCTGACATCCTTATTAGCCAAGAAGCAACATTCAAAGAAGGCAAAATGGAATTAAAGAGTTAAAAATCAATTAATTGCAGTTTTGAGTTTATCTTTAATTCAACAGAAAAAACAAACAGGAGGACTTCCCTGAAATAGAAGAAATCCTTTATGAAGGTATACCTGGGAGTATGGGCATCTGAAGTTCCAGGTGAAGTGAAAAATGCTTTGTCTGTTAAAGTAGAAATAAAAAGGGGGGCCTGCCCAATTAGAAAAAACTCTGCTGCAGGCAGTCCTGAAGAGCCCTGTACCCCTGAGACCTTAGATGAAGTCAGGTCAACAGAGCGGTTTGCCTTAGTCGATGAGGAATGGGTTAGAGACCAATTGAGCAATCTGGACATCCATAAATCCATGGGTCCAGATGGGATGCACCCGCGGGTGCTGAGGGAACTGGCGGAAGTCATTGCTAGACCACTCTCCATCATCTTTACCAAGTCTTGGGAAACGGGAGAGGTGCCTGAGGACTGGAGGAAAGCAAATGTCACTCCAGTCTTCAAAAAGGGCAAGAAGGAGAACCCGGGTAACTATAGACCGGTCAACCTCACCTCCATCCCTGGGAAAGTGATGGAACACCTTATCCTTGGTGCCATTTTAAGGCATATCAAGGATAAGAGGGTTATGAGGGGCAGTCAACATAGCTTCACCAAGGGGAAATCATGTTTGACCAATCTCTTAGCCTTTTATGAGGAAATAACACGGTGGATGGATGATGGCAGAGCGGTGGATGTGGTCTACCTTGACTTCAGCAAAGCATTTGACACAGTCTCCCACAGCATCCTCACAGCTAAATTGAGGAAGTGTGGACTGGATGATCAGGTAGTGAGGTGGACTGTGAACTGGCTGAAGGAGAGAAGCCAGAGAGTTGTAGTCTATGGGGCTGAGTCTAGTTGGAGGCCTGTAACTAGTGGAGTGCCTCAAGGGTCAGTACTGGGACCGGTATTATTTAATATATTCATCAATGATTTAGATGAGGGAATTGAGTGTACTATCAGCAAGTTTGCTGATGACACTAAGCTGGGAGGAGTGGCTGACACGCCAGAAGGCTGTGCTGCCTTCCAGCGAGACCTGGACAGGCTGGAGAGTTGGGCAGGGAATAACTTGATGAAATATAACAAGGGAAAGTGTAGAGTCCTGCATCTGGGCAGGAACAACCCCAGGTTCCAGCATAGGTTGGGGAACGACCTGTTAGAGAGCAGTGTAGGGGAGAGGGATCTGGGGGTCCTAGTGGACGACAGGATGACCATGAGCCAACACTGTGCCCTTGTGGCCAAGAAGGCCAATGGCATCCTGGGGTGTACTAGAAGGGGGTGGTTAGTAGGTCGAGAGAGGTCCTCCTTCCCCTCTACTCTGCCCTGGTGAGACCGCATCTGGAATATTGTGTCCAGTTCTGGGCCCCTCAGTTCAAGAAGGACAGGGAGCTTCTGGAGAGAGTCCAGTGCAGGGCAATGAAGATGATTAAGGGAGTGGAGCATCTCCCTTATGAGGAAAGACTGAGGGAGCTGGGTCTCTATAGTTTGGAGAAGAGGAGACTGAGGGGTGACCTTATTAGTGTCTATAAATATATAAAGGGGGAGTGTCACGAGGATGGAGCCAGGCTCTACTCAGTGGCAAACAATGATAGGACAAGGGGTAATGGGTACAAACTGGAACACAAGAGGTTCCACTTAAACTTGAGAAGAAACTTCTTCTCAGTGAGGGTGACAGAACACTGGAACAGGCTGCCCAGGGAGGTTGTGGAGTCTCCTTCCCTGGAGACATTCAAAACCCACCTGGACACATTCTTGTGTAACATTATCTAGGTGTTCCTGCTCCGGCAGGGGGATTGGACTAGATGATCTTTCGAGGTCCCTTCCAATCTCTAGCATACTGTGATACTGTGATACTGTAATATCCCCTAAAATTTCAGGAAAGAGATTTAAAAAATCATTGATAAATTTTCAAATATAAATTCTTAATTGAATGTGAATTGGAATATAATACTCCTATCTTGCCAGTAAAGAAAAGTTACAGATTAGATCAAGATCTCAGGAATCAACAAATTTGTAGAGGATATTCAGTAATAGCTAATCCGTATTGACTAAATCAAATCAGAAATTGTTTGCCGTCTTGGATTTAAAGGACTTTTGCTTACCAGAATTTATTTGCTTTTGAATGGGAACATCTTGACACGGTAAGGAAAACCCAATTAACTTGGACAGTATTACCTAAAGGGTTTAAAACAGACCAACGATTTTTGGAAATCAGTTAGCACTGGAACCAGGATCATGGAAACCACCCACTCAGGCAGGGACTCTTTTACAGTATGTGGATAACCTAATAATTGCTACTGAAACAAAGGAAGAATGTGTCCAGTGAATGGTGGAATTATTGAATTTTCTGGGACTGAATGGTTATTGGATAACCAAACAAAAGGCCCAACTAATCCAAACCCGAGTTTCCTACCTAGGATGACAGAGAAAACTGGGAACTGCTAGAAAAGAAGCCATTTGTCAAACTCCACGACTGTCAACCATCAAGGAGCTCCAGACGTTCCTGGGAATAACTGGATGATGCAGACTTTGGATGCATGATTATGGTGTTCTGGTAAGACCCCTCTATGAACTGTTAAAAGAAACCCCTCCCTCTTTGGAATGGACTGATTCAGCAGAGGAGGGCTTTAGGAATTTAAAAGCAGAGCTAATGAGAGCTTCAGCTCTGACTTCTGGATGTGACTAAACCCTTTTGGCTATATTCCTATGAAGAACAGGGAATAGCTTTGATGGTCCTTACTCAGAAACTAGGACCCTGTAAGAGAACAGTGGTGTATTTTTCAAAACAGCTGAATGAAGCAAGCAAGGGATGGCCCAGATGCCTAAGAGCTATAGCAGCAGTTGTCATGAATGTTGAAGAGGCCCGCAGATTTACCTTGGGACAAAAATTACTCTACTAGTGTCCCATGTTGTATCAGCATTCCTGGAACAGAAAGACCAGATTTGAAAGACTGATTCTAAATATGCATTTGGTGTGGTCCATGCACATGGTGCCATCTGGAAAGAACGAGGACCTTTGAACACACAGGAGAAACAGAATAAACATGCTACGACTACTGAAAGCTGTTCAGCTACCTGAGGAAGTAGCTATTATGTATCGTCAAGGATATCAACAAGGTGAAATTTGGCTGATTTTAACAATCTAAACTCATTCCCTTAATCCCTGACGGCAAACTAACAATTGAGAAATCTAAACCTATGTCCTGGGTTCAGCAGTAGCAGTCATGTTTTTTCCTTTGTGTTAACTGGCGCAGTGCTGTCGGCTTCACCAACACTGTTCTCAAACTAGAAGTCAAAACACAGCACTGCACCAGTTAACACAAAGGAAAAAACATGACTGCTACTGATGAACCCAGGACAACCTAGAAAATCAAAGGAGGATAGAAAATGTATTGAAGATCTCAAAGGAGGAGAGGAAAGCAAAGAAGATTGGGTTCAGATACCTGATGGGCTAATTATAATCCCCTATAACCAACTCTGGACGCTAGTTCAGGAGGAACATAACGTTAGTAATAGGTGAAATTGTGTGTAGAAACAATAGTGCAAACAGAAGAGATGATTATATTTGAAAATCTGTTAATCAGTAGAGGGTTTCTTTTTGTATTAAGAACAAGTTGAAATTCTGCTATTGTGTATCTTAGTTACTTTATAACTAAATATTACAATGGTAGCTATAATGATAAGCAATTAACATAGCCATATATGGGGAAGGGTATATGGGTGGATCCAGGGGAGTATTGTGAAACTGTACCGAAGCAGAACTCACGAAGGTACCAGGAGTAGTCAAGTGAAAATAAGAGAATGCTGGCGTCCACATAATGATTGGGACATGTCCAAGGAACAGAAAAGTGAACAGGATGATCTGAGGAAGACTTCTTACTTCATCTGAGGAAGACTCCTTACTTCAGCAGGACGACCACCAGAGGAGGTCTGCGCAAGTGCAGAAGAGGCTGATGTCGTAATAGACTGATGTGGCAATCCTTGATGCATATGTATTAGTCAATGATGTAATCTGTGTTGAATATGTATTAGTGATGACATTTTTAGTGTATAAATTGCGAGCGCAATGTAACGGGGTTGAAGCCAGATTTGGGCACGTGCCCCTGGTTTCCCAGCGCTGCAATAAAGCACCTCATATAACCATTCCGGTGGTTATATGTCAGTTCTTACGCTAACATTTTGGCGACCCAGGTGGGACCTCGTGGGCATTGCTGAGGCGGATCGCGTTTCGATCTTGCTCCAGCCGGCACCGAGAAATTCTCGGGGAGCCATCTACCGCGACCGACCTCCGCTGCTCACGACGGACCTCTTACACGGTAAGAAAGGTGCTTTTGATTTGGGTTTCGGTACCAATTTCTAGTAAAGGTATGGTATTAACCTTTGGTAAAGGTCTGGTAAAAGCTTGCCTGTTACACGCAGCAAAGGGGCTGCGTTTGGTTAGGCTAGTGGTAAAGCCGGCTAGTGGTAAAAGCCTGCCTGTTACATGCAGCAAAGGGGCTGCATTTGGTTAGGCTAGTGGTAAAAGCCTGCCTGTTACACGCAGCAAAGGGGCTGTGTTTGGCTAGGCTTGTGGCAAAGCCTGCCTGTTAGACGCGGCGAAAGCTGCGCTTGGTTGGGGCTAGAGAGCTCTCAGGGGTAAAAGCCTAGGCGCCGTCCGTTAGACAGTAGCGAAAGCTCTGCAGGTTCGGCAAACGTGGTTCGGTATTGGCATTTATGCTGCAGGAACAGCATCGGTTTAAATAAGTGTTGTAACTTAGTGGTGTAAGGGAAACCAGTTTTCCTTAGGATTTGTGGTACAAAAGGAAACTCCTTTGTACTCACAAGATGCTGCCGATTCCCAAGTCCTCTCCACTAGGCTGTCTGCTAAGCCATTGGAAGGAAGGGGGATTTGGGCAAAGTATGCGGAAAAAGTAAATTGATTGATTACTGTAATGTATGGTGGACACAGTATGAACTAGAGGATCAGGAGAAATGGCTCGAAAGTTGGACTTTACAGTACAATACTATATTGCAGTTGATGTTGTATTGTAAAAGGGAAGGAAAATGGGATGAGGTACCATATGTTTATCTATTCTTTGCTTTAAGAAATAATGATGAGTGGCAAAAAAAAAAAAAAATCCTGTGGAATAATGGATGTGAAGGTAAATGCTAATCAACAGTATAAGGGATGTGTTACCAAAAAGGTATATGCAATGCCTTGCTGTAGACAATAGTTTACAACACCAGAGGGACATTGAAAGTCTGGATTTAGTAGTGACCCCATCAGCCCCACTGGCTTCGAATGGAGGAAGGAGGGAGGGGGGTGTGAGAAGATGACAGTGAGGAAGAGAGTGATAGTGATCTTGAAAGCATGGGAAGTTGCCAGCGTAGGGAAGATCAGAGGGCAACCCTCCCCGCTACTCTGGTTTCACACAGAACTCACTGGAGGGGAAATTGGGAAGGAAAAATGTGAATCCAGGTACCTAAAGCAGTGCTGGCGCCTTTAAGACAGGGGGTGGGAGCTGAGGGCCCGGTGTATGTTAAGGTACCTTTCTCACCTGGAGATTTAATCATCTGGAAACAATCAGCAAGAACGTATAGCGAAAACCCTGATAAAGTAGCCCGTGTAATGAAAATGATTATGAAAACTCAAAATCCAATTGGGAGGAAAATAACTGAAGTTTTTAATAGACACAGGGGCTACCTATTCAGTTTTAAATGATTTACACGGGAGGTTAGGGGAAAGAACTACGACAATTGTGGGAGCCACAGGGAAGGAGGAAATACGGCCATTCTTGCAGCCCCTAGATCTGCGATTTAGAGAAAAGGAATTAACACATGAATTTCTATATGTACCTGAATTCCCCATTCCCCTTTTAGGACGGGACTTATTGGCCAAATTAGATGCAATGATCATTTTTGAGAATTGTGAATTAATAATGCAAATCCCTGAATCAAAAGCAGGACAGATTTTGGTTCTTAAAGAAAAGCCTATTGCTCAAATCCCAAAGGAGGTAGAAGAGGCTGTAATACCGGTAGTTTGAGAAACAGAAACCCTGGGAAAATCAAAAGCAACTCAACCAGTAATAGTGGAGCTAAAGGATGGGGTTAGGCCAGTAAGAATTAAACAATATCCACTGAAGCTAGAAGCAAGATATGGAATTATAAAAACAATTGAGAAATTTTAAAATATCGAATTTTAGAAGAATGTGAATCAGAATATAACACGCCAATTTTCCCAGTAAAGAAACCAAACGGTGAGTATAGATTAGTACAAAACCTGAGGGCAATAAATGAAATAACAAAAGACATCCACCCAGTGGTGGCAAACCCTTATACATTGCTAACATCTGTGAAGGAGAAATATAAATGGTTTACAGTAATTGATTTAAAGGATGCCTTCTTCTGCATTCCCCTTGACAAAAGTAGCAGGAAACTGTTTACATTTGAATGAGAAAATCCACAGAATGGACAGAAAACACAATTGACATGGATCAGACTTCCACAAGGATTCAAGAACAGTCCGACTATTTGGAAACCAACTGGCCAAGGAATTGGAAGCATGGGCCACCCAAGGGAAAATACAGGTACCGAGATCACAATACCTTTTGTTACAATATGTAGATGACATCTTTATTGCAACAGAACAGGAGTCATTGTGTATAAAGGTAACCACTGAAATCTTAAACCAACTAGGCCTGAACGGGTATAAAGTCTCAAAAGAAAAGGCACAAATTGCATGCACGACTGTGTTGTACTTAGGATGTGAAATTTCACAAGGGCAGCGAAAGCTGGGAGTAAATAGCATAAAGGCTATCTGTGCCATCCCAGAACCACGAAACTTGCATGAATTAAGAATATTTTTGGGCATGACAGGGTGGTGCAGATTATGGATAATGGACTCCGGACTTATTACCAAACCCTTATATGAAGCCCAAAAATTACATGCCTTACATGGAACAAACCACAGAAAGAGGCCTTCAAAAATCTGAAGGAGGCGTTAACAAAATCACCAGCATTGGGACTCCCAGATTTGACAAAAGATTTTCAATTGTTTGTCCACGAAAGACAGAGGTTGGCATTGGGAGTATTAACTCAGAAACTCGGAAGCTGGAAAAGACCGGTGGGATATTTCTCAAAACAACTGGATCCGGTGAGTGCAGGATGGCCCTCATTCATGAGGGCAGTAGCAGCAACTGTCATTTTGATCCAAGAAGCTAGGAAATTAACTTTGGGAAAGCATATCGATGTATTTGTTCCACATATGGTAACCACTGTTCTAGAACAAAAAGGGGGGCATTGGTTGTCCCCTAGCCGGATGATGAAATATCAAGCAATCCTAATGGAAGAGGATGATATAAATTTGAGAACTACTAATCTGCTAAACCCAGCAGCTTTTCTAGGAACTGACCTAGAAGAAGGAACTCTTGAACATGACTGCATAGAAGTCATCGAACATACATATGCAACCAGAATGGACTTAAAGGATGTACCTCTTGAACGACCAGACTGGGAACTCTTCACAGGTGGAAACAGCTTTGTGGAGAACGGGACACGATACGCAGGATATGCTGTGACAACGCAACAAGAGGTAGTAGAAGCCAAACCACTACCTCCTGGAACATTGGCCCAACGGGCAGAGTTAATAGCTCTCACGAGAGCACTGGAACTGAGTAATGACAAGAAGGTAAATGTATGGACAGACTCGAAATATGCATTTGGTGTGGTACACATTCATGGAACGTTATGGAAAGAACGGGGACTTTTATCCTCACAAGGAACTAATATAAAATATCAGAAAGAAATTTTGGAATTAATAATTGCTGTACAAAAGCCTAAACAGGTGGCTATTATGCACTGCAAAGCGCATCAAGGAGGAACTTCAAAGATATCTGAAGGAAATACTTGGCAGATTGGACGGCCTGACGAATAGCCTGGAAGGTATGGAACATGATGGCTTTGATACCTCTGAAGGTAAGCCCGCTTCACACCTATCTTCCCCAAAGTCCAAACATTTAAAAGAAGATGAAAAGTTAGCAGGACTCTTAAAAGCCCAAAAGAACTCTGAAGGGTGGTATCTAACTGTCCTGGGTTCAGCAGTAGCAGTCATGTTTCTCCTCCTTGGTAGCTGGTGCAGTGCAGTGTTTTGACTTTCGGCTCGGGAACAGAGCTGATAGAGATGTTTTGGTTTGGCCAAGGACTTTGTGAGCCTCATGCTCTGCCAGGGAGGAGGGGAAGCCGGGAGGAAGCAGAGACAGGACACCTGACCCAAACTGACCAAAGAGGTATTCCATACCACAGCACGTCATGCCCAGGATGTAACTGGGAGTTAGCCGGAAGGGCTGGGAGACTGCAGGGTTGGAGGAGGTATCGGTCGGAGCTTGGTCGGGCTTGGGGGGCGAGTTATCGGTCAGCGGGTGGTGAGGTGTTGTATTCTGTTCCCTTGTTATTTCCTTTATCATTATTATCATTGGTGGTAGCAGTAGTGATCTGTGTTATACCTTAGTTACTAAACTGTTCTTATCTCAACCCGTGGGAGTTGCATTCTTTTGATTCTCCTCTCCGTCCCTCCGAGAGCAGGGGGAGGGCAAGAAAGGGGGGGAAGTGAGCGAACGAATTACCTGACTGGGTTTAAACCACGACAGTTCTTTTGGCGCCAAACGTGGGGCACGAAGGGTTGAGATAACGACAGATTTGACTGGATTAATAGTCATTCGTCACAATGCTGATTTATTGGCTATCAGAGTTGTTCTTCTTGACCTCACAGCTTCAGACCGTTGTAACTTACTTAGAGCCGGTATTTGCTGTGTTAGTGTTAATCAAGTATGGGGCCTGGGCTAAGGTTCTTGTCTCACTGTGCTTTGTGGCAATGACTTGTAATACGGGTGGGCTCCAGCAGCAGGGCGGGACGGACGTGGCCGTGGACTTGTACCTGGCCGTCCGGCTGCTCTTCACCGTCCTGGCCCTCACCCTACTCTCCATCTTCGTGAGGCTGCGGGGAGCCGAGGGGGAGCGGCCCCGGGAGCCGGCGGCAGCCGAAGCGGCTCAGGAGAGCGGCCCCGGGGACCAAGCGGCGGCGGGAGCGGGGCCGGAGGCCGCGAGGGGACGGCTGCCGGTGGAGGAGGTCGGGGCGGTCGAGGAGAGGAAGGAAGCGGCTGCCGAGCAGCGGGAGAAGGCGGCGGAGGAGCCGAGCCCCGCGGAGGAGCCGAGCCCCGCGGCCGAGCCGAGCCCCGCGACGGCCGAGAGCATCCCCCGGCAGCCGCCTGCCGAGCCCCAGGAGGATGCAGGAGACCACGCAGCATTTCCCAGCAAGGCAGAGGAGGAAGAGCTGGACTCAGAGAAGCTGGTGGTGGAAGAGCCGGCAAGCACAGCAGCTACACCAGCCCCAGTGACAAGTACAGCAGCATCGTTTGAGGGTTCTGAAGGTTTTGAATGGCCTTTGGGTATCCTTGGGACCTGCCTGCTGATTGTGGTGGGGATCAGCATGTTGGCACACACACAGAGTGTGTGCTACCCACAACCATTTTGTCTGATCTCAAAAGTTAAGCAGAGTCAGGTTTGGGTCTTGTCTAGGGTTAGACAACAATATAGGGGGACCAAGAGGTTTTCCCCAAGGCTGGGCAGTCATGAGTGGCAGGGTGTGTGGGACAGTATGGGCAAGTATCTAGTCCACTGGGCCCCTCCAGTGCTTTGGAAGCATCGGAGATGGAAGGCAGCTGTATGAAGTCCCCAGCAACAAGCTGCAGAAACTGCTTAAGGGGACAATGAATTATTTTAAGCCTGGTGGGCCCATGGCACTTCAGGCCATCAGAGCAGAGATGCAACACAGAAATGGACTCATGATCGAGGGGTGGACTTAACAATGGATACTATTGCCCAGGTTATTCACGAGTGTGAACACTGCACACAGTCTCTCCTGCTCTGGAAGACTGTTACAAGAGATGGAGCCTGACATGGACCAGATGGACGCAGCAGCTTTATAGGGACTGGTCCATGCACTAAGATAAGAGTGCACCGAGATAAGAGTGATGGTATATTGAAAATGTGGGATCTGAGCATGACGTGAATGGTATGGAATAAGGGGTGGATAATGTCCTGGGTTCAGCAGTAGCAGTCATGTTTCTCCTCCTTGGTAGCTGGTGCAGTGCAGTGTTTTGACTTTCGGCTCGGGAACAGAGCTGATAGAGATGTTTTGGTTTGGCCAAGGACTTTGTGAGCCTCATGCTCTGCCAGGGAGGAGGGGAAGCCGGGAGGAAGCAGAGACAGGACACCTGACCCAAACTGACCAAAGAGGTATTCCATACCACAGCACGTCATGCCCAGGATGTAACTGGGAGTTAGCCGGAAGGGCTGGGAGACTGCAGGGTTGGAGGAGGTATCGGTCGGAGCTTGGTCGGGCTTGGGGGCGAGTTATCGGTCAGCGGGTGGTGAGGTGTTGTATTCTGTTCCCTTGTTATTTCCTTTATCATTATTATCATTGGTGGTAGCAGTAGTGATCTGTGTTATACCTTAGTTACTAAACTGTTCTTATCTCAACCCGTGGGAGTTGCATTCTTTTGATTCTCCTCTCCGTCCCTCCGAGAGCAGGGAGAGGGCAAGAAAGGGGGGGGAAGTGAGCGAACGAATTACCTGACTGGGTTTAAACCACGACAGTAACAACAATAGGACAAGTAATAGTGCCACCGACAATAATGCGGAAAATTCTACAAACTGAACATCAGAAATGTCATTGGGGTGCAGAAGCATTGGTAACTTATTTAAAATGAGGAATAATTTCCACACAGATGTTAATTATGGCAAAATCAGTGGAATCAAAATGTGAAATTTGTTTAAAAAAACAATCCAGTTGTAAAAAGACAAGTTGAAATGGGAAGAATTAGAGTAAGAATGGAACCAGGAGATTATTGGCAGGTTGATTTTGCGGAACTACCAAAGGTACAAGGATACAAATATCTGTTAGTAGGGGTTAATACTTTTCTGGATGGCTGGAGGCCTTTCCCTGTCGCACCAATCAGGTAAAAGAAGTGGTGAAGTGGTTGCTTAAAGAAATCATTCCACGATTTGGAGTCCCTTTAGGGATATCATCAGATAGGGGTCCACATTTTATTGCAACCATAGTACAAGAAGTTAGTAAACTACTAGGAATATCATGGAACTTACACACTCCTTTGAGGCCCCAATCTAGTGGACAGGTAGAAAAGATGAATCAGACAATAAAAAAGACAGATCAGTAAAATATGTCAGGAGGCTAAAATAAAATGGCTCACAACAACGAAAATGACCTTGCAGAACAGAATGGTATTGAATATATTATTGATTAAAGAACATGGTGTTTGTGAATATTTGAAAGACAGAATAGATCACTGTTGTATTCATATTCCTAACGTAACTGCGAATATAGAATATGATATTTCCCAACTGACTAAAATAGAACAGGAAGCAGAAAAAGAAAAGGAGTATATTGAGCAAAGTTGGATTGGAGCACTCTTCGATAGTTTGGGCCTTCACCTTGCAGGATGGATTCGTTCCCTCGTGCAAACTGTAATTGTAATACTGATTGTATTTTTAATGCTATATCTGATGTATCTTTGCATCTGGAAGGAAATAACCTTCTGATCATTCTAATTCGATACATGCACAGCTGAAAACCCTGGCTCAGCTTACCCAGCAATTGCAAGGAGCAATGACCTAGGGATAACTAAATGGTTGTCCTCATGGGGCATTACAGGTTGACTTAAAAACCTGCTATTTGAAGGATTGTGCTTATGTATCATTGTTATTTTAATCATTGTAGTTGTTGGACTTGATTATAGTTGTGTAATGAAACAAGTGAACAGAACGACCCACAATGTTTTGCTCACACAAAAGAAAAATGGGGGAATTGTTGCAGAATGGCTCCAAGAGCAAGGCCATGGATCCTTAGAGGCCTTGTGCGAGCAAAGCAAGGTGTAGGCCTCACAGGTAACCGGAAACCGAATGTGGGAGGAGAATGTGAAGGAAGCTGTGTAGAACTAACCAATACTGTTGTGACTAGGAGGCGTGGCTAAACACCACGTGGATATAAGCGAACTGCACCACAAATAAAGTAGAAGCTTGCTTATCACCCATATTGGGTTGGCGTGTCTTGCTTCTCCTCGCCGCTAACAACCGAGCCCCCAGGAGACCCTCCAAGTTCTTTCCAGTGTGCCAAAATGCACCCAAAAGGACTCTTTTCCATGATCTCCTCACTCTGCTGGTTTTCCATTATCAATCTCATTCACACACACACACGCACACAAATGGGATCCCACAAACACCCTCCACACAGTTACAACACTTGAGAAAAAGACAGAGACTAAAATTCAACCAAAGAAACAACAGTTAATAACACAATTATAACATCCTGTCACCAGTACCAAACTCACAAGACCAAAATCATTACTGTTACAAGCCACAAAATAAATCAAATGCCAACAAGATCCAAAACCATTTCCACAAGACACCCCGTGCATCTTGCACGACCCAAACCACAAGATGCCCCCTGCCTCTTGTGGGTGTATAAAAAACGGACGCTAGCAGCCAGATATACTCCTTTACCTACAAGATTTCCTATCTCGATATACGGAAGGCTTCCAAACCTTGAGTCCGCTTACCAGAACAAACCAATTATCAATTTAGTCTTTATGCAAGATGCCCCCTGCACCTTACAGACTATACAAAAGAAAAGAATACCTTTTATGAAGATGGTCCTTGTCTGCTTCTGCAGTGATCTGAATGAGTCGAGAGGTCCCTCCAGGAAAAATTCCCAAGGTCCCTAGGGAACCCTGTCCTCAGAGGCTCCTGCAGCCAAGCAGAGGGTCCCATCTGGAGTGCCAAATTGATTCGGAGAAAACTCCAGGAACAAACTTGCCAACAAAGTTTTCAAGCTGACAAACAGGTATTCTTTATTGCGGCGCCGGGAGACATGGGGGATAGCTCCTCCTAACGTGTGTCCCCGTATTGCTACCCAAGCCATTCTTATATAGTCTCTGGGCATACATACATATTCATGAGGCTATATATGCTCCTTATCCCTGTGTCCTGTTCTTCTAGACTGTTTCTCTTAAAACTATGTCAACTATAGCGATTTATCTTGTACAAGAATTCTCAATATGTTCTCTAGCTGTAGGCTACTTTTTTTTCTGTGTATCATGCACCTCAGTAATTTTCCATTGCTACTGTTACAAAGCCATCAAACTTAACACTACTTAAAACTGATTCTAAAGGTTTATATATTTCATTTTGTAATTTTGTGCTCCCCCTTGTCTCAGTTTGTTGGATGACCAGATAATTAAAAACATGTTAACATATTGCTAGACTCCTATTCCAGCATTACACCTGCCAGGGAAGCAGAGCCATACCTCTGTAGACCTATATTTGGCAGAAAGGGTAAACATTTACTCACAAAACAAGGGAAAATTGCATGAAAAGAACCCTTCTCAAAGCTGCCCTCCTGAGGGGCCTGTAGAAGTGGTGTGTTGGAGGTTCTGCATGGCTCAGCTTCGCTTTTGTTTAGAAACTCTGTGAGCCCCTTTGCAGTAAGAATATTTTGAGCTTCAACAAAAAAAGATGACTAATAGGAAAGTTGTGTGCATTTTAGACTCCAAAGTACAGGCTCCGCGGCTTTGCAGGACGTTTCTACCTTCTGATGCAATACTTTCCCATGCTCCCTCTAACTATAGCTAAGAAGCCCAGCAGTAACTTTTCCACAATCAATCAGAATAGCAACTACACCATGGTGACGCTTGGTAAAGAGCTGCTTCCAGGAGCTCTCCAATGCTAAAGCTCAGGACAACAGACTCTTCAGTGACAATGCAAAATATTTATTGTAGGTACTGTTTAAGTCAGGATTTTGACTTCTGTATTATTAATTAGTGATAGAAGAAGGTTCTGCTTAACTGATTGTTGGGGTATTGGACAAACACAGGTTGTAGAGGGACTTGTGGAACAAAGGCATCTGCCACCACAAATTAGAATTGATTGCTAAAACTAAGCTTAATATAGCAGTTGGGAGTTTTAAGTGATTCATGTAAGACATGGTATCTGGAAGGAGTAAGTTTTAAAAAGGCAAAAAGAATGGGAAATGCTCTTTTGGTTGCGAGGTTTTGTTATTTTTAATCAGTAGTGCAACTAGCAAAATGTTGTGACAGAAAAGGGTTAGTCTCCATTTCAAGGAGAAAGCTGTCTGTTCAAACTCATTTTCTGTGTATTATCTCCCTGTTGATTTGCATTCATTTCAAAGGATTCGGTGCTCACAGGGCTCTTGAGCATTTCCTGAACCCTTCTCTGTTCTGATCATCTTCCTAAGTGTACAGAAGTAAGAAAGGAGAACATGGCTTTAGCTGAAGTGCAGCACAACAATCTAATGATCAATGATGCTATCAAGTACCTTTCTGTGTTAAAAACAATCTACTGGCCTCTCTTGCTAAGGATTATGCAAAGAGGTTTTGTAACTTAGTTGCTAAGTCTTGCATGGCAAAATTTACAGGAATCTAAGATAGTACATCTGCAAGCTGAGCTAAAAGAACATAAGTAGCATGTATTTTTTCTAAAAAATTCATAATAATCCCAGTCAATTTTCTGGGTAAATAAAATAGATGAAAACTGTGCACAGAAAATAACCAAGCAAATAACCATATACATCATAGGTATTTTGCATCCTATAAAATACCAAAAATCAAAATAAGTAAACTGACTAGTATAAAATAGTGGGTTTACTGCAACTGAATGTTTCGTAATGTAAGACATTACTGCAATGCTGTTGTGGATGATGTACCTGCGGATGTATAGACCTTACTAGAACTACCAAATTAATGTTTCACACATTATTTTCCAATAACGATGTGACAAAATCTCTCACCTTGTTTAAATGTGATCAAGTGTCCTTGGTTCCGGAGTAGCAGTCATTTTTCTCCTTCTTAATAGCTGGTGCAGTGCTGTGTTTTTGACTTTCAGCCTGGGAACAGCACTGATAACACCCATGTTTTTAGTTGTTGCTAAGTAATGTTTACTCTGACCAAGGACTTTCTGAGTCTCATGCTCTGCCAAGGAGGAAGGGAAGCCGGGAGGAAGCAGAGACAGGACACCTGACCCAAATTAGCCAAAAAGGTATTCCATACCACAGCATGTCATGCCCAGTATATAAAGTGGGGGCAGTTACCCAGAAGGGCTAGATCACTGCTAAGATTGGGCTGGGTATCAGTCGGCCAGTGGTGAGCAGTTGTATTCTCTTCTCTTGTTATTTCCCTTATCATTATTATTATTGGTGGTAGCAATAGTAGGTTTGTGTTATACCTTAGTTACTGGACTGTTTTTATCTCAGCCTGTGGGAGTTACATTCTTTCGAATCTCATCCCCATCCCTCCGGGAGCGGGGGGAGGAAGGGGGGGGGGGGTAAGAGAGTAGCTGTGTGGTTCTGGGTTGCCGGCTGGGCTTAAACCACAATAACCCAAAGCAGTGCATGGACCCATCGAATTATAGGAGCAATTACTAGGGAATATCCAAAGCACCCTACACCTCCACCTACCTATCAGGAGACAATCATCTGAGGAAATGAAAATACTTGCTTAAGTTAAATGAAGTATTTTCAAAGGGGGGAAATGTTAGTAATAGGTGAAATTGTGTGTTGAAACAATAGTACAAACAGAAGAGATGATTATATTTGAAAATCTGTTAATCAGTAGAGGGTTTCTTTTTGTATTAAGAACAAGTTGAAATTCTGCTATTGTGTATCTTAGTTACTTTATAACTAAATATTACAATGGTAGCTATAATGATAAGCAATTAACATAGCCATATATGGGGAAGGGTATATGGGTGGATCCAGGGGAGTATTGTGAAACTGTACCGAAGCAGAACTCACGAAGGTACCAGGAGTAGTCAAGTGAAAATAAGGGAATGCTGGCGTCCACATAATGATTGGGACATGTCCAAGGAACAGAAAAGTGAACAGGATGATCTGAGGAAGACTTCTTCATCTGAGGAAGACTCCTTACTTAATCAGGATGACCACCAGAGGGGGTCTGCGCAAGTGCAGAAGAGGCTGATGTCGTAATAGACTGATGTGGCAATCCTTGATGCATATGTATTAGTCAATGATGTAATCTGTGTTGAATATGTATTAGTGATGACATTTTTAGTGTATAAATTGCGAGCGCAATGTAACGGGGTTGAAGCCAGATTTGGGCGTGTGCCCCTGGTTTCCCAGCGCTGCAATAAAGCACCTCATATAACCATTCCGGTGGTTATGTGTCAGTTCTTACGCTAACAATAATAAAACTCATTGAGATAACAAGTCTTTATATAAATACTTAGATGAACAAATTGAAGGAAGGAATCTATATATCATAGTTCAATTAGACAAATAAATTTTTACCAGTATTTGTTGGTGTTAACGAATACTTTTTTAGGGTGGCCAGAAGCATTCCTTTGTAGGTTTTGGAGTACCAGAGGCTATCCTATGTAAAAATTTTATATAGAAGACCATATCAGTCCCAGTTTAAAGGAGAAAGTCTTCTGGAAGTGGGAGAAGGTTATCTCCTAAAATTTCTGGTCAATCTGGGAAAACAATTAGAAAAAATAAGAGAATACTGAGGAAAAGAGTGAGAGGCGTGGATTACCCGACTCACCCTTTTAGATCCAGAGACTGGGTTTATGTTAAGAATTTTTCAGGAGCAAATAGAAACAAGAAACTATTTCAAAAAGACTCTGGATGAAAACATGTTGCAAAAGAATTTGCAAAAGGACAGAAAAAAGGGGTATAGACATTTGTTAATACTAATAGACACCTTTTCAGGCTGGCCAGAAGCCTTTCCAACTAGAAGTGCACAAGCCCGGGAGGTAACAAAGATTGTTACAGGATGGTCGTGAGAATTTCAAATATATGTGCTGCATGAATTTATCTGACCATTCTGAATCAATTCATGCTAAACTGTGAAAATTGCAGGAAAATATGCAAGAGCTTAGAATTGTTGGAGGCGGATTGGATCAATGGTTAAATAACCTAGGAGTTACTGGATGGTTCAGGGGCATACTGAAACAAGGCCTTTTTATCTTAGCTATAGGACTACTCATTTTAATGATTGTACCTTGTATAATACAGTGTATATCAAAATAACTTCATAAATCGATAGAAGGAACATGGATAGCTCTGTCATGAATAATATAGTAAAAGAATTTACTAACTTTATAGAAAAAGGGGGGATTGATGCAGAGAGTTGACCAATGTACAGGGGGGTTGTACAAGCCGGTTAGAGGAATTTGCTTGCTTAAACAAAAGTATTGTCTTTTGTAAATGCCTGCTAAGCAGAACAAAGGCACCTGGTCCTACTGATAAGGAAAAGCAGACACTTGGTTCTATTGATAAGCAGCTATTGATAAGGAAAAGCAGAAGCCTGAATCTAGTGATAAGGGGGACAAGCAGATGGTTTATGGCTGGGATACCGACCAAACCCTAAGGCCATATGTGAAGACTAAAAGGTGAAAAATGCAAGAAGAGGAAGACTCGTTTACTTCATCTTGAAGACCCCTACCTACAGGAGGAAGAGTCATTCACTTCATCTTGAGACCCCTGCCCATGACCAGAGGGGGCACTGCGCAGGTGCAGAGGACCTTCTGGCTCATTATAATACGAAGCGGGGATAGGACATGAATATGTATAGGCGTGTTGTGCAACCTTATAAATGTAGAAGGAAACAACACTGAGGCACGCATGACTTTGAGGAATTATCCCCGTACGTCTCAGCGCTGAATAAAAAGTAAATGTAAAACCTCACCCATGAGATCAGACACCATTTGGCCAAGGATCTTATCCAGCTCCATGCACATGAAATTCTTTGTAAAACACTGGACTGCATCATGCAAGCAGTCAACCCAGATTCTTCTTAACACATCTTTTGAGTCCATGATTCATAGAACTAGCTAGTAATCGGGTAATACCTGAGACAGTGATCAGTTGGCTTCTCCTCTCTTCATGTTTACACTCAGTGCTTTCCTGTTCTAAGAAGGTTTTTTACTATGGTATTCTGAAAACATACCATTTCTAAACTGTCTGCACTGCCGAATCATTTTCCATTACACACTATCCAGACACAATGACCACTTTGGGAAGCTATTGATTACTACAGACAATTCTCTCCTGGATAAACAGTATTATTTTCATTTATGCCAAAATCAAAGATGGCTCGTCTCCTTCTGAGCATCCTCATTCTCTACAGAAATCATTTCTCACCTTCCCAATTAGTCCTGCACACAAGTCAACAAAATAAGGCACAAAACAAAGTAGATGTAATTGTAAAATGTTGATGCTGCAGTTTCTACATACACCTGACAATCTTCTCAGTATTGCAGGACCTAGTGAGCCACTTCAGGGATGTACGCTCTGTCCTGACCATAAACATCTTACTATGCCGCTGTTAAAAATACTCTGCAGCTTTAATGACTGTTAGGAGATCCTTTTGAGTTTTGCAATATTTTTTCCCTAGAGAATTTAAGCTTTGTTTTAAGCATCCTAAATAACCATCCCCTGAAGATTTTTATGTTCTTGAGTCAATACTACCCCAAACCACACACTCTAGCATCTGTATTTAATATGGAAGGGGATTGGTACATAGATATACTAGAGGAACATTTGCAATGGGCCTTTTCAGCTTTGAACTTCCTAAATCACATCTCTAATAATGACTGAAATAGTGTCTTTTTGTTTACAATTTTCGTATTTGTTTTGCAACATTGGCAAATCTGCCAGCTTACTTTCTCTAAGTGTCCTGGGTTCAGCAGTAGCAGTCATTTTTCTCCTTCTTAGTAGCTGGTGCAGTGCTGTTTTTGACTTCAGTCTGGGAACAACGCTGATAACACCAATGGTTTTAGTTCTTGCTAAGTAATGCTTACTCCAATCAAGGACTTTCTCAGTCTCATGCTTTGCCAGGGAGGAGGGGAAGCCAGGAAGAAGCAGAGACAGGACACCTGATCCACATTAGCCAAAGGGGTTTTCCATACCAGAGCACGTCATGTCCGGTATATAAACCTGGAAGGACACATCTCTGCTGGGTTTGGGCTGGGTGTCGGTTGTCAGGTGGTGAGATGTTGTATTCTCTTCCCTTGTTATTTCTTGTTATTATAAATGCTAATACCTTTGTAAAAGAAGTGAAGAATCTTATGATCACTATTAGAGGAGCCCTGCTTCCAGGCAGGTGGAGGAGAGGGACAATCGGGTTTACTGGAATGCGTGGATCAGATGGCCTGGCACATCAGTCCCACAGGAGTATAAGGCTCTAGTAGATACCAGTGCACAGGGTACCCTGATGCCATCAAGGTACATTGATGACTTAAACCATGGCACTACCAAGGGGTGGAACCCATTTGTATTTCTGGAGTGGCAGCTGGATCCCAAAAGCTGACTGTGCTGGAGGCTGAAATCAGCCTGACTGGGAAGGAGTGTCAAAAGCACCCTATTGTGACTGCTTCAGAGGCTCCACGCATCCTTGGCACAGATTATCTCAGGAAAAAGTCCATCTGCTGTGGACTGATCCAAACTGTCTTCCCCTTCCAGTCAGAGGAAGACGGGGGAGAGAGTGAGCGTGTGGGCACTAACGCATTCCTCTTCATTAGGGTTTTAATCACTGTGATGCGCAGATTGACTCCACAACTCATTAAAGTTGTAAAGTAGGTATGCTTTTTTATTCAGCACTGAGATGCACGGGGATAATTCCTCAAAGTCATGCGTGCCTCAGTGTTGTTTCCCTCTACATTTATTCTCTAAAGTTATATATATATATATCTATATATATCTATATTCACACGCCTATACATATTCATGTCCTATCCGCGCTTCGTATTATAATGAGCCAGAAGGTCCTCTGCGCCTGCGCAGTGCCCCCTCTGGTCATGGGCAGGGGTCTCAAGATGAAGTGAATGACTCTTCTGCCTCTGGGTAGGGGTCTTCAAGATGAAGTAAATGAGTCTTCCTCTTCTTGCACTTCTCACCTTTTTAGTCTTCACGTGTGGCCTTAGAGTTTGGTCAGTGCCCCAGCCATAAATAATCTGCTTCTCCCCTTTATCAGTAGATTCAGGCTTCTGCTTTTCCTTATCAACAGGACCGGAGGTCTCTGTTCTGCTTAGCAGGCATTTACAACAGATCGTACGTTTGTTTAAGCAAGCAAATTCCTCTAACCCCCTTGTACAACCCCCCTGTACATTGGTCAACTCCCTGCATCAATCCCCCCTTTTTCTATAAAGTTAGTAAATTCTTTTACTATATTATTCACGACAGAGCTATCCCTGTTCCTTCTATCGATTTATGAAGTTATTTTGATATGCACTGTATTATACAAGGTACAATCATTAAAATGAGTATTCTTATAGCCAAGATTAAAAGGCCTTGTTTCAGTATGTCCCTGAACCATCCAGTAACTTCTAGGTTATTTAACCATTGATCCAATCCGCCTCCAACAATTCTAAGCTCTTGCATATTTTCCTGTAATTTTCGCAGTTTAGCACAAATTGATTCAGAATGGTCTGATAAATTCATGCAGCACATATATTTGAAATTCTCATGACCATCCTGTAACAATCTTTGTTACCTCCCGGGCTTGCGCACTTCTAGTTGGAAAGGCTTCTGGCCAGCCTGAAAAGGTGTCTATTAGTATTAACAAATGTCTATACCCCCTTTTTCTGTCCTTTTGCAAATTCTTTTGCAACATATTTTCATTCAGAGTCTTTTGAAATAGTTTCTTGTTTCTATTTGATATTTAAATTTCATTTCTTTTTCAGTTTTCATTGTTTATCATAGATCGTTTATAATTCCAGGAAGAAAATTTTGATATACCACAAAACAATTAATAGTAATATTTCTGCAACCAGTTGCCTTAACCAGGAGAGATCAGGTAACCATGAAGTTAACTTTTTCCATATTTCCTCTATGGTTGCTGAGATGTTTATGATTGCCTCACAAAACATCTCACAAAATGCAGAATTCCGTTCATCAATAGGGTTAAACCCTTACTTGACCAATACCATTCTTTCCCTTCAGGAATCAAGCTATCACTGAACCACGATACCATCTACATAATTTGAATAGTGACTTACATCTGTGGTATTTAAATAAACATAGTCTCCTATTCTGGTTCGTGGTGTAATACATATTTAAATTTCATTTCTTACCTGTTTCAGGAAGGCCCAGATCTTCTCCTGATTCAGGCAACTGTGCACACTTCCAACAGTCACTACAATTAACAACTTTAGTAACATTCTGCATTAATTTCAGGTATAAGTATTAGTCCCAAGCTGGTATGTCAGTTATCACATATATCCAAATAATGACTGATATAATTTCATATGTGAGGGTCCTGAAGGTTCAATCCGCCATGTCTTATCTGGTTCTGGTGCTTTT